>NC_062249.1:12474926-12519783 GCF_905475465.1 Pieris napi | reverse complement strand
TCCAGCGACCGTCCAAGACGAGACCAAGGTATTTCATCTTGGACGACACCGGAACCCTTACTCCTTCCACCATCAGGACCGCCCCAGGGGTGGACCATTCCTAGGGCCATGGAACAATAGGGCGTCCGTCTTATCGAGAGACACCCTAAGTCCCAGGGCCCCTATCCGTCTAACAGTAAGGGAGGTGCCAACCGTTGCAAGTCGAGCCACCTCCCCATAGCTTGCCCCACTGGCCACTACGAGGGTATCGTCTGCATAGCAGAAGACGCGCAATCCTGGCAGAAGCGCGCCCCGCAATACCCAATCGTAGGCCATGTCCCACAGGAGTGGCCCTAGGACCGAGCCTTGAGGTACCCCACACCGCACAGGGTGGTAACAGACCGTGCCCTCTCTATTGGAGTACACGATCCGTCTCTCCGCAAAATAGTCCCCCACTATCCGGCGCAGATACAGAGGGACCTCAAAAAATTCAAGGGCCTCTCCAACCACGCCAAAAGGGAGACTATTGAAGGCATTGGCAATATCTAATGATACTGCCAATGCCCTTCCACCCTCGCTAACCACCCCACCGGTGTGAGACCTCAGGTCCCGAAGAGCATCTAGCGTCGACCGACCCGCCCGAAAGCCGTACTGTGCCTCGCTCAGATCCGGCCCCTCAACAGAGAGGTGCCGGCACAACCGAGACGCCACGACCCACTCCAGCGCCTTGCCCGCCTCGTCCAAAAGGACAATAGGGCGGTAAGCCGCCGAACTGTCCGCCGGGCGGTCCTCCTTCCGCACGAGACACAGTCGTCCCGTCTTCCAAGCCACCGGGAACCGTCCACCGCGCAAACACGCGGTGTACAACTCCCGGACGGAGACCTCCATATGAGGGAGGACTACTGCCAGGACACGCGCATGCACACCATCCGGGCCAGGTGCTTTCTTGCGGGCTTTGAGACGGGTAAGGATAGCCTCCATCTCTATATCAGAGACTTCCGGAGCTATCCCTTCCTCTCCGCCCGCCACATCCCCCACAGACGCCGCCATATTCAGAGGGATAGTGTCAGAAGGCAAAGGAAACAGATCCGCCACCACCCGCTTCAGGAAGGTCGGTTCCAGACTCTCCACGAGAGGCATCCCCGTACCTTTCAGCCTCTTACGAGCCGATCGGTAGGGGCGCCCCCATGGATCATCATTCAACCCCCGAAGCATCTCCTGATGAGTCCTTTCCTTTGCCTCACAGATAGCCCCCTGGAGAGCCTTCTTGCGATCATTATAGATCAACCGAAGGCCCTCCGTGACATTGGGGCTATCTCCCCTCCTCCGGCGGCTCCTGTAGTAGGCCCTTCTGGCCTCACCACATGCGCCTCGGAGATTGCCAATCTCCGATGTCCACCAGTAGACCGCTCTCCTCCCCTTCGGCGGCCTCCATTTGGGCATTGCCGCATCCGACACCCTTCGGAGACTTAGGCTCAGTCTGCCAGCTCCTTCATCTACATCCAGAACACCAGTGGGCGCACACCACCCCTCGACAATTGCCACCTCCTGCGCAATCTGACGGTCCAGTCGGCCTATGGACCAGCGAGGAAATCTCATCCGAGTCTGCCCCCGCACATCCCACCTCATCGAAGTGGAGACCCACATCTGGATATAACGATGATCCGATAGGGTCTCCACTCCGTCCAGCACAGTCCATGCCGTCGTTACCCGGGCCGCCGCCGCAGAAGCAAGGGTCACATCCACCCTTGAACTGCCCTGTGGGCGGACACAGGTGGGCTCCGTTCCCTCGTTTAAGAATACGAGGCCCAACTCCGCCGCCCACTCCTCCAGAACCGGGCCCCTCCGACACGACACCCTGTCACCCCAGGTGGGAGACCTCGCATTAAGGTCTCCCATGAGGATAAGGGGCCGCGGAAGAGCCCCCCGTATGGCCAGGCCCATGGCATCAAGGAAACCCTCGAAATGGCTCAGACGCTCATTGGGGGAAAAATACGCTCCGACGAACGTCCATTCCCCCCAATCAGCCAGAACAAACCCAGAACCTCTCTCTCTTAGAGAGAGAGGAGGTCCATGCGGCCGAGCAATCACAGCCGCATCACCTCGAAGGTCCCCCACCCATGAGCTCTGTCGCGACACATAGTAGGGCTCAGTAACAACGGCCGCCATCACCCCCCCACTCCGCCATCGACTGCAGGAACAAGTCCTGAGCCGCAGCGGAGCGCCTTAAATTCCCCTGAAGGAGGCTAGTAAGGCTGTCAGACATTTTATTTGTTTGACAGCTCTACACCAACCTCCATGGGAGCATTCCCCACCACCGTGCTGGACGCTACAGGGGCATACGGGGCCCCCCTCCGCCTTGGAGGGTTGCAGGCCCTACCCCCCATTTTGTGGTCTGCCGGCTTCCCAGCCGCTGAGCAGACCACACAATGCAGCTCTTTCGAGCTGCACTCATGGGCCTTGTGACCTACAACCCCACATCTAAAGCACGCCTCCGCCATGTCCACCGCCGAGGTACAGGTGACCCGCACGTGACCAAACTCCTGGCACTTAAAGCACCTCAAAGGGCGATCCTCTCGGATTTCAACCCGACAGGAGCTCCACCCAATGAGGAGCTTTCCTTGGCACACTTTCTCGGCGGCGGCGACCGGACACAGGAGGAACATCTCCCCCAAGCCCCGTATCCCACGCCTCCAAATCTTACCTGGCTTGATCGCTTCAGCCAGGCACCCACCCATGGCAGCCACCGCCTCCGTCACATCCCTCTCAGTGATGCTGTCGTCGAGGTCCCGAATAAGGAGGTCCGCACATTTGACGGGCCTCCCCACCAAGGCTTCCTCCGACAGCACCACACGAAGCCTAGCCGCCAGGGCATCAGCCTTCTCCTCCCTGTCAACCCCCGGCACCTCCAGCATCCGAGCTCCCGTTGCTGTTAGCCGGATGCTGATACTTGCGATACCAATCTCAGCCAGGCTAATACCATTTCTGGCCTTGGTTAACACGTCGGCATACGTCACCCCCCGCTCCACCGCCTCCCTCCGCAATGTGATGACCACTGCGGAAGTTTTCGGCGGAGTGAGCGAAGGCTGCACCCTGACAGACCGCCCAGCCGAGGGCCCTGCGCCGTGACCCACTCCATGGTCCTGTGCCTGGCCCACACGGCCACTTCCCCCACTCACAGGGGGAAGGACCGGCGCAGCGGGAGAACCACTCTTCTTCCCCTTTCCTTTTCCCTTCTTCTTTTTTTTGGTGACGGTCGCCCAGCTTCCGTCACCAGGACCCCCAGAGCCCTGGGGCCCCAAAAGACCTGGGGCCTCCGGGACTCTGCTCCCCTCAAAAACTTCGGGGCCCTGGGTCCCCACCACATTCGGAGCCACCGTGCCCCGACCCCCCAATGAACCCTCACGGGTCCTTGAGCCCTGGGGCCCCGTTAAATTCGGGGCCCCCGGGCCCCCCCTCTCTACAAAACGCTCGGGGTTCTGACTACGGGCCGATGCCGCCAGCGGAGGACGCAGCACAGGCTCAGGGAGGAGCCTGTCCCCAATCCCCGCAAGCTTGGCATCCAACATGCCCCCAACAGCCCGCATCACATCCCCCATAAGATTCTCCCTCACCCCGTCCAAAAGCCCCTCCATCATTTGACGGAGGGCATCTGGAGTGGAGGGACCCTCCACCGACACGGAGTGTCCCTTTGCCTGCGCAAAGTGCGCAGTGCGTTCATTAAAATCCCTCCTAAGGGCCGCAAGCTCCAGACCCAGGTCTTTTACCTGGGCCCTCAGGCGAACATTGTCTCTTTGGAGACGCCTATCCTCATCCCCCCTGAGGCATCTGTCGGCGAGATCCTCCACCATCTCGCCCATATCTTTCGCCGCAACCTTTAGGTCGCGCACAAACTTACCTTTAAGGTTGCCCGACTTCACCGCAATCTCTATGATTTGGTGAACCCGGGCAGCCGACTTCTCCTTGATCTCAGGAACCCCCAAGAGAACCACTGCGTCCTCGTAATCCTCCCATGATGAGAGGGGCCCGTCCGGAGCCTTCACTGAGCTTGCTGAGGCCCCATCCTGTAAATGGCCCCCAGCACCACGCTTTTCCTCTCCAGGGAGAGGCCAGGCCTCAAGATCCCGCAACTCACTCTGCGCCACCTCCAAACCCACCACATGAGAAGCCGCCTTTTTTGGTGGCTTACCCTTGGCAGGCGGAGAAGATGGAGAAGAACTTCCCTTCCCATCCCGCCCTGGGCTCTTAGCATGACCCCGCTTTCTAAAACAAGTGCCAATAGGCACATCGTCGTCACTATCGGACGACGACGGAAACCTCCCCATAATCCTCCTCATCAATGAAGATGCATGTATGAAATGGATGAATACAATGAAATAATATAAATAATATAATACACCACACAAAACTAAATTAAATTAAGATTAACTCTAACTTAAAATTAAAATCAAAATTAAAATTAAAATTAAAATTAAAATTAAAATTAAAATTAAAATTAGACTTAAAATTAAATATAATGTCTTAATCCACTTCGGTGTAAATCTTCCACGTTCACTCACTGCGGTGTGAGAGACGTCCGCCAACACCGACGCGTCACAGCGCCTCACTTGACACCAAATTTACGACAAGATGGCGTCGTATATTGTAACATAAATGATGAATGATGCTAACATCAATATCTCAGCCCTCCCTGCTCCAAACCAGACTATGTTGATACCAATCAAACCGCCTTATTGAGACGAAGGCGATGGTTATCTCTTCTAGGTCATCAGACCACCCTCCGAAATAATATGGTTTAAAAACCACCTCAAAACTAAAAGTAATTTTTTAGCCAACTCTGTGAGCCGATTTTAAAAATAAAAGTACTCACATAGTCACTGCAATCCAACACATAGAATAAGTTCTAAAAACTTATACGTCGTCACGACAAAAACAACACAAACACACCGGGTCAATTTCCCACTCACTTATGCCTTGTAGTTATTAATGTTTATAACTTACAAGGTTCACACACACATCAAAATGATCAGTATTAATTCCTGAATCTTATGAAACCATTCACAAAATTATCAGACACAAAAATCCCACATAGGATTTTTATAGCCGCGGAGCGAACGAAAACGCAGTTGCCGCTACGACAGCTCGACGCGTACTCCAAAAAAGGAATGTCCAATTACTTAACCACTTGTAATTGCCACCCTCGGCCTAGAGCGTATTGCTACGTTCTAAGCCTACACAGGAGTATCGATATAGTTGGGTGCCCACTGCACACTATAGAATCTCAACTGTGCCCACTATGTACGGTTTAAACACTCGCCCGGCACCGTACAGCCCTACCAAAGGCCGAGAATAAATATAAATTTACACTCGGACCGGGAATCGAACCCGGAACCTCACACCCACCACGGTCACATACAAAGCCGCTTGGCTATGAGGCCCTTAACCTAACCTAACCTAACCTAACCTAACCTAACCTAACCTAACCTAACCTAACCTAACCTAACCTAACCTAACCTAACCTAACCTAACCTAACCTAACCTAACCTAACCTAACCTAACCTAACCTAACCTAACCTAACCTAACCTAACCTAACCTAACCTAACCTAACCTAACCTAACCTAACCTAACCTAACCTAACCTAACCTAACCTAACCTAACCTAACCTAACCTAACCTAACCTAACCTAACCTAACCTAACCTAACCTAACCTAACCTAACCTTTTTTTTTTTTTTTTTTTTTTTTTTTTTTTTTTTTTTTTTTTTTTTTTTTTTTTTTTTTTTTTTATGAAGGAGGTTAAAATGCACAATTGCAGGCCCGCGGGCGTATGCAGTCGCTACCGCGGGGACTGTGGGGATGGTTATCTCTTATCCCTCTGCTAACCAGAGGGGAGAAACCCGACCCACTAAAAATTCCTCCTAGGCCCTCCATATCACCTGCAGTGCCAGACACATCCATTCTGAATGAATGACATCTGGCACCGCATTGAATTCCCCGGGGGTCGCACAAGGCATTCAACCCAGGGAATTCAGGCGAATATGTCCGCATAAGGGCTCAACGACGGCGCAGCTGAACGCTGTTGGGCGTACGCTCTTCGCGTCCAGCCCCCGCGCCCACGCCACGCCTTCGCCGAGCACAACCCCTCCGGCCATCGCCACACACCTCCCGCTGACGCTCAGCAGCCTCCTTCTGCAGCAAAACGCGCTCACAGAAGAAAGCTACCGCTCGCCATGCCTCTTGGCTACCAAGCATTGCTGCAACAACGCTCGGTAGCGAGAGGTCCGTCCCGATGACCGACACTAGGTCGTGGCGTTGCCTCGACCAAGTGGCACATTCAGCCAGGGTGTGCTCCGCCGTGTCCTCCGGGGCGCCACAATGGTGGCAGATGGGATGGATTTCCCGTCCCGCCACCTTGTGCAGAAACCGTCCGAAGCACCCATGCCCGGACAGCATCTGCGCCATCCGAAAGGACACAGCCCCACCCGGACGATTCACCCATTCCCGTAAAAATGGGCGAATCGCCTCCACTGTTCTTAAACCCGCCCTTGGCATAGCCAGATCATGGGCCCACCTATTAAAGGTGTCCTCCCTGGCTTGCCTCCTCGCTGGTCCGACCAATTCGGCCCATCGGCCATCTGCTCTCGTCTCACACTTGAGACGATACAGGCCACTTAGGGCCACCGCCTCGAACTCCCAGGGCGGAGTCCCCGCCAACAGGCACGCCGCCTCGAATGAGACAGTCCGATAGCAGCGAGCTGCCCGAACCGCCATCACTCGCTGCGGCCTCCTGAGCAGGGCGCGGTTCTTCGCCCCCAGCCTATCATCCCATATTGGGGCCCCATACAAGGCCATACTGCGTATGACACCGCAGTACAGCCTCCGTACACTCTGCTGAGGGCCCCCAATATTAGGCAGAAGCCTTGCTAGCGCCCCCGCTGCCCCCACTAACTTCCCCCCGAGAGCCTTAAAGTGGGCCTCAAAGTTCCAGCGACCGTCCAAGACGAGACCAAGGTATTTCATCTTGGACGACACCGGAACCCTTACTCCTTCCACCATCAGGACCGCCCCAGGAGGTGGACCATTCCTAGGGCCATGGAACAATAGGGCGTCCGTCTTATCGAGAGACACCCTAAGTCCCAGGGCCCCTATCCGTCTAACAGTAAGGGAGGTGCCAACCGTTGCAAGTCGAGCCACCTCCCCATAGCTTGCCCCACTGGCCACTACGAGGGTATCGTCTGCATAGCAGAAGACGCGCAATCCTGGCAGAAGCGCGCCCCGCAATACCCAATCGTAGGCCATGTCCCACAGGAGTGGCCCTAGGACCGAGCCTTGAGGTACCCCACACCGCACAGGGTGGTAACAGACCGTGCCCTCTCTATTGGAGTACACGATCCGTCTCTCCGCAAAATAGTCCCCCACTATCCGGCGCAGATACAGAGGGACCTCAAAAAATTCAAGGGCCTCTCCAACCACGCCAAAAGGGAGACTATTGAAGGCATTGGCAATATCTAATGATACTGCCAATGCCCTTCCACCCTCGCTAACCACCCCACCGGTGTGAGACCTCAGGTCCCGAAGAGCATCTAGCGTCGACCGACCCGCCCGAAAGCCGTACTGTGCCTCGCTCAGATCCGGCCCCTCAACAGAGAGGTGCCGGCACAACCGAGACGCCACGACCCACTCCAGCGCCTTGCCCGCCTCGTCCAAAAGGACAATAGGGCGGTAAGCCGCCGAACTGTCCGCCGGGCGGTCCTCCTTCCGCACGAGACACAGTCGTCCCGTCTTCCAAGCCACCGGGAACCGTCCACCGCGCAAACACGCAGTGTACAACTCCCGGACGGAGACCTCCATATGAGGGAGGACTACTGCCAGGACACGCGCATGCACACCATCCGGGCCAGGTGCTTTCTTGCGGGCTTTGAGACGGGTAAGGATAGCCTCCATCTCTATATCAGAGACTTCCGGAGCTATCCCTTCCTCTCCGCCCGCCACATCCCCCACAGACGCCGCCATATTCAGAGGGATAGTGTCAGAAGGCAAAGGAAACAGATCCGCCACCACCCGCTTCAGGAAGGTCGGTTCCAGACTCTCCACGAGAGGCATCCCCGTACCTTTCAGCCTCTTACGAGCCGATCGGTAGGGGCGCCCCCATGGATCATCATTCAACCCCCGAAGCATCTCCTGATGAGTCCTTTCCTTTGCCTCACAGATAGCCCCCTGGAGAGCCTTCTTGCGATCATTATAGATCAACCGAAGGCCCTCCGTGACATTGGGGCTATCTCCCCTCCTCCGGCGGCTCCTGTAGTAGGCCCTTCTGGCCTCACCACATGCGCCTCGGAGATTGCCAATCTCCGATGTCCACCAGTAGACCGCTCTCCTCCCCTTCGGCGGCCTCCATTTGGGCATTGCCGCATCCGACACCCTTCGGAGACTTAGGCTCAGTCTGCCAGCTCCTTCATCTACATCCAGAACACCAGTGGGCGCACACCACCCCTCGACAATTGCCACCTCCTGCGCAATCTGACGGTCCAGTCGGCCTATGGACCAGCGAGGAAATCTCATCCGAGTCTGCCCCCGCACATCCCACCTCATCGAAGTGGAGACCCACATCTGGATATAACGATGATCCGATAGGGTCTCCACTCCGTCCAGCACAGTCCATGCCGTCGTTACCCGGGCCGCCGCCGCAGAAGCAAGGGTCACATCCACCCTTGAACTGCCCTGTGGGCGGACACAGGTGGGCTCCGTTCCCTCGTTTAAGAATACGAGGCCCAACTCCGCCGCCCACTCCTCCAGAACCGGGCCCCTCCGACACGACACCCTGTCACCCCAGGTGGGAGACCTCGCATTAAGGTCTCCCATGAGGATAAGGGGCCGCGGAAGAGCCCCCCGTATGGCCAGGCCCATGGCATCAAGGAAACCCTCGAAATGGCTCAGACGCTCATTGGGGGAAAAATACGCTCCGACGAACGTCCATTCCCCCCAATCAGCCAGAACAAACCCAGAACCTCTCTCTCTTAGAGAGAGAGGAGGTCCATGCGGCCGAGCAATCACAGCCGCATCACCTCGAAGGTCCCCCACCCATGAGCTCTGTCGCGACACATAGTAGGGCTCAGTAACAACGGCCGCCATCACCCCCCACTCCGCCATCGACTGCAGGAACAAGTCCTGAGCCGCAGCGGAGCGCCTTAAATTCCCCTGAAGGAGGCTAGTAAGGCTGTCAGACATTTTATTTGTTTGACAGCTCTACACCAACCTCCATGGGAGCATTCCCCACCACCGTGCTGGACGCTACAGGGGCATACGGGGCCCCCCTCCGCCTTGGAGGGTTGCAGGCCCTACCCCCCATTTTGTGGTCTGCCGGCTTCCCAGCCGCTGAGCAGACCACACAATGCAGCTCTTTCGAGCTGCACTCATGGGCCTTGTGACCTACAACCCCACATCTAAAGCACGCCTCCGCCATGTCCACCGCCGAGGTACAGGTGACCCGCACGTGACCAAACTCCTGGCACTTAAAGCACCTCAAAGGGCGATCCTCTCGGATTTCAACCCGACAGGAGCTCCACCCAATGAGGAGCTTTCCTTGGCACACTTTCTCGGCGGCGGCGACCGGACACAGGAGGAACATCTCCCCCAAGCCCCGTATCCCACGCCTCCAAATCTTACCTGGCTTGATCGCTTCAGCCAGGCACCCACCCATGGCAGCCACCGCCTCCGTCACATCCCTCTCAGTGATGCTGTCGTCGAGGTCCCGAATAAGGAGGTCCGCACATTTGACGGGCCTCCCCACCAAGGCTTCCTCCGACAGCACCACACGAAGCCTAGCCGCCAGGGCATCAGCCTTCTCCTCCCTGTCAACCCCCGGCACCTCCAGCATCCGAGCTCCCGTTGCTGTTAGCCGGATGCTGATACTTGCGATACCAATCTCAGCCAGGCTAATACCATTTCTGGCCTTGGTTAACACGTCGGCATACGTCACCCCCCGCTCCACCGCCTCCCTCCGCAATGTGATGACCACTGCGGAAGTTTTCGGCGGAGTGAGCGAAGGCTGCACCCTGACAGACCGCCCAGCCGAGGGCCCTGCGCCGTGACCCACTCCATGGTCCTGTGCCTGGCCCACACGGCCACTTCCCCCACTCACAGGGGGAAGGACCGGCGCAGCGGGAGAACCACTCTTCTTCCCCTTTCCTTTTCCCTTCTTCTTTTTTTTGGTGACGGTCGCCCAGCTTCCGTCACCAGGACCCCCAGAGCCCTGGGGCCCCAAAAGACCTGGGGCCTCCGGGACTCTGCTCCCCTCAAAAACTTCGGGGCCCTGGGTCCCCACCACATTCGGAGCCACCGTGCCCCGACCCCCCAATGAACCCTCACGGGTCCTTGAGCCCTGGGGCCCCGTTAAATTCGGGGCCCCCGGGCCCCCCCTCTCTACAAAACGCTCGGGGTTCTGACTACGGGCCGATGCCGCCAGCGGAGGACGCAGCACAGGCTCAGGGAGGAGCCTGTCCCCAATCCCCGCAAGCTTGGCATCCAACATGCCCCCAACAGCCCGCATCACATCCCCCATAAGATTCTCCCTCACCCCGTCCAAAAGCCCCTCCATCATTTGACGGAGGGCATCTGGAGTGGAGGGACCCTCCACCGACACGGAGTGTCCCTTTGCCTGCGCAAAGTGCGCAGTGCGTTCATTAAAATCCCTCCTAAGGGCCGCAAGCTCCAGACCCAGGTCTTTTACCTGGGCCCTCAGGCGAACATTGTCTCTTTGGAGACGCCTATCCTCATCCCCCCTGAGGCATCTGTCGGCGAGATCCTCCACCATCTCGCCCATATCTTTCGCCGCAACCTTTAGGTCGCGCACAAACTTACCTTTAAGGTTGCCCGACTTCACCGCAATCTCTATGATTTGGTGAACCCGGGCAGCCGACTTCTCCTTGATCTCAGGAACCCCCAAGAGAACCACTGCGTCCTCGTAATCCTCCCATGATGAGAGGGGCCCGTCCGGAGCCTTCACTGAGCTTGCTGAGGCCCCATCCTGTAAATGGCCCCCAGCACCACGCTTTTCCTCTCCAGGGAGAGGCCAGGCCTCAAGATCCCGCAACTCACTCTGCGCCACCTCCAAACCCACCACATGAGAAGCCGCCTTTTTTGGTGGCTTACCCTTGGCAGGTGGAGAAGATGGAGAAGAACTTCCCTTCCCATCCCGCCCTGGGCTCTTAGCATGACCCCGCTTTCTAAAACAAGTGCCAATAGGCACATCGTCGTCACTATCGGACGACGACGGAAACCTCCCCATAATCCTCCTCATCAATGAAGATGCATGTATGAAATGGATGAATACAATGAAATAATATAAATAATATAATACACCACACAAAACTAAATTAAATAAAGATTAACTCTAACTTAAAATTAAAATCAAAATTAAAATTAAAATTAAAATTAAAATTAAAATTAAAATTAAAATTAGACTTAAAATTAAATATAATGTCTTAATCCACTTCGGTGTAAATCTTCCACGTTCACTCACTGCGGTGTGAGAGACGTCCGCCAACACCGACGCGTCACAGCGCCTCACTTGACACCAAATTTACGACAAGATGGCGTCGTATATTGTAACATAAATGATGAATGATGCTAACATCAATATCTCAGCCCTCCCTGCTCCAAACCAGACTATGTTGATACCAATCAAACCGCCTTATTGAGACGAAGGCGATGGTTATCTCTTCTAGGTCATCAGACCACCCTCCGAGATAATATGGTTTAAAAACCACCTCAAAACTAAAAGTAATTTTTTAGCCAACTCTGTGAGCCGATTTTAAAAATAAAAGTACTCACATAGTCACTGCAATCCAACACATAGAATAAGTTCTAAAAACTTATACGTCGTCACGACAAAAACAACACAAACACACCGGGTCAATTTCCCACTCACTTATGCCTTGTAGTTATTAATGTTTATAACTTACAAGGTTCACACACACATCAAAATGATCAGTATTAATTCCTGAATCTTATGAAACCATTCACAAAATTATCAGACACAAAAATCCCACATAGGATTTTTATAGCCGCGGAGCGAACGAAAACGCAGTTGCCGCTACGACAGCTCGACGCGTACTAAAAGGAATGTCCAATTACTTAACCACTTGTAATTGCCACCCTCGGCCTAGAGCGTATTGCTACGTTCTAAGCCTACACAGGAGTATCGATATAGTTGGGTGCCCACTGCACACTATAGAATCTCAACTGTGCCCACTATGTACGGTTTAAACACTCGCCCGGCACCGTACAGCCCTACCAAAGGCCGAGAATAAATATAAATTTACACTCGGACCGGGAATCGAACCCGGAACCTCACACCCACCACGGTCACATACAAAGCCGCTTGGCTATGAGGCCCTTAAAAAAGGAATGTCCAATTACTAACCACTTGTAATTGCCACCCTCGGCCTAGAGCGTATTGCTACGTTCTAAGCCTACACAGGAGTATCGATATAGTTGGGTGCCCACTGCACACTATAGAATCTCAACTGTGCCCACTATGTACGGTTTAAACACTCGCCCGGCACCGTACAGCCCTACCAAAGGCCGAGAATAAATATAAATTTACACTCGGACCGGGAATCGAACCCGGAACCTCACACCCACCACGGTCACATACAAAGCCGCTTGGCTATGAGGCCCTTATAAAGGAATGTCCAATTACTTAACCACTTGTAATTGCCACCCTCGGCCTAGAGCGTATTGCTACGTTCTAAGCCTACACAGGAGTATCGATATAGTTGGGTGCCCACTGCACACTATAGAATCTCAACTGTGCCCACTATGTACGGTTTAAACACTCGCCCGGCACCGTACAGCCCTACCAAAGGCCGAGAATAAATATAAATTTACACTCGGACCGGGAATCGAACCCGGAACCTCACACCCACCACGGTCACATACAAAGCCGCTTGGCTATGAGGCCCTTTAAAAAGGAATGTTGAATTACTTAACCACTTGAAATTGCCATCCTCACACAGGAGTATCGATATAGTTGGGTGCCCACTGCACACTATAGAATCTCAACTGTGCCCACTATGTACGGTTTAAACACTCGCCCGGCACCGTACAGCCCTACCAAAGGCCGAGAATAAATATAAATTTACACTCGGACCGGGAATCGAACCCGGAACCTCACACCCACCACAGTCACATCCAAAGCAGCTTGGCTATGAGGCCCTTTAAAAAGGAATGTCCAATTACTTAACCACTTGTAATTGCCACCCTCGGCCTAGAGCGTATTGCTACGTTCTAAGCCTACACAGGAGTATCGATATAGTTGGGTGCCCACTGCACACTATAGAATCTCAACTGTGCCCACTATGTACGGTTTAAGCACTCGCCCGGCACCGTACAGCCCTACCAAAGGCCGAGAATAAATATAAATTTACACTCGGACCGGGAATCGAACCCGGAACCTCACACCCACCACGGTCACATACAAAGCCGCTTGGCTATGAGGCCCTTTTAAAAGGAATGTCCAATTACTTAACCACTTGTAATTGCCACCCTCGGCCTAGAGCGTATTGCTACGTTCTAAGCCTACACAGGAGTATCGATATAGTTGGGTGCCCACTGCACACTATAGAATCTCAACTGTGCCCACTATGTACGGTTTAAACACTCGCCCGGCACCGTACAGCCCTACCAAAGGCCGAGAATAAATATAAATTTACACTCGGACCGGGAATCGAACCCGGAACCTCACACCCACCACGGTCACATACAAAGCCGCTTGGCTATGAGGCCCTTAAAAGGAATGTTGAATTACTTAACCACTTGTAATTGCCATCCTCACACAGGAGTATCGATATAGTTGGGTGCCCACTGCACACTATAGAATCTCAACTGTGCCCACTATGTACGGTTTAAACACTCGCCCGGCACCGTACAGCCCTACCAAAGGCCGAGAATAAATATAAATTTACACTCGGACCGGGAATCGAACCCGGAACCTCACACCCACCACGGTCACATACAAAGCCGTTTGGCTATGAGGCCCTTAAAAAGGAATGTCCAATTACTTAACCACTTGTAATTGCCACCCTCGGCCTAGAGCGTATTGCTACGTTCTAAGCCTACACAGGAGTATCGATATAGTTGGGTGCCCACTGCACACTATAGAATCTCAACTGTGCCCACTATGTACGGTTTAAACACTCGCCCGGCACCGTACAGCCCTACCAAAGGCCGAGAATAAATATAAATTTACACTCGGACCGGGAATCGAACCCGGAACCTCACACCCACCACGGTCACATACAAAGCCGCTTGGCTATGAGGCCCTTAAAAAGGAATGTCCAATTACTTAACCACTTGTAATTGCCACCCTCGGCCTAGAGCGTATTGCTACGTTCTAAGCCTACACAGGAGTATCGATATAGTTGGGTGCCCACTGCACACTATAGAATCTCAACTGTGCCCACTATGTACGGTTTAAACACTCGCCCGGCACCGTACAGCCCTACCAAAGGCCGAGAATAAATATAAATTTACACTCGGACCGGGAATCGAACCCGGAACCTCACACCCACCACGGTCACATACAAAGCCGCTTGGCTATGAGGCCCTTAAAAAGGAATGTCCAATTACTTAACCACTTGTAATTGCCACCCTCGGCCTAGAGCGTATTGCTACGTTCTAAGCCTACACAGGAGTATCGATATAGTTGGGTGCCCACTGCACACTATAGAATCTCAACTGTGCCCACTATGTACGGTTTAAGCACTCGCCCGGCACCGTACAGCCCTACCAAAGGCCGAGAATAAATATAAATTTACACTCGGACCGGGAATCGAACCCGGAACCTCACACCCACCACGGTCACATACAAAGCCGCTTGGCTATGAGGCCCTTAACCTAACCTAACCTAACCTAACCTAACCTAACCTAACCTAACCTAACCTAACCTAACCTAACCTAACCTAACCTAACCTAACCTAACCTAACCTAACCTAACCTAACCTAACCTAACCTAACCTAACCTAACCTAACCTAACCTAACCTAACCTAACCTAACCTAACCTAACCTAACCTAACCTAACCTAACCTAACCTAACCTAACCTAACCTAACCTAACCTAACCTAACCTAACCTAACCTAACCTAACCTAACCTAACCTAACCTAACCTAACCTAACCTAACCTAACCTAACCTAACCTAACCTAACCTAACCTAACCTAACCTAACCTAACCTAACCTAACCTAACCTAACCTAACCTAACCTAACCTAACCTAACCTAACCTAACCTAACCTAACCTAACCTAACCTAACCTAACCTAACCTAACCTACCACCTAACCTAACCTAACCTAACCTAACCTAACCTAACCTAACCTAACCTAACCTAACCTAACCTAACCTAACCTAACCTAACCTAACCTAACCTAACCTAACCTAACCTAACCTAACCTAACCTAACCTAACCTAACCTAACCTAACCTAACCTAACCTAACCTAACCTAACCTAACCTAACCTAACCTAACCTAACCTAACCTAACCTAACCTAACCTAACCTAACCTAACCTAACCTAACCTAACCTAACCTAACCTAACCTAACCTAACCTAACCTAACCTAACCTAACCTAACCTAACCTAACCTAACCTAACCTAACCTAACCTAACCTAACCTAACCTAACCTAACCTAACCTAACCTAACCTAACCTAACCTAACCTAACCTAACCTAACCTAACCTAACCTAACCTAACCTAACCTAACCTAACCTAACCTAACCTAACCTAACCTAACCTAACCTAACCTAACCTAACCTAACCTAACCTAACCTAACCTAACCTAACCTAACCTAACCTAACCTAACCTAACCTAACCTAACCTAACCTAACCTAACCTAACCTAACCTAACCTAACCTAACCTAACCTAACCTAACCTAACCTAACCTAACCTAACCTAACCTAACCTAACCTAACCTAACCTAACCTAACCTAACCTAACCTAACCTAACCTAACCTAACCTAACCTAACCTAACCTAACCTAACCTAACCTAACCTAACCTAACCTAACCTAACCTAACCTAACCTAACCTAACCTAACCTAACCTAACCTAACCTAACCTAACCTAACCTAACCTAACCTAACCTAACCTAACCTAACCTAACCTAACCTAACCTAACCTAACCTAACCTAACCTAACCTAACCTAACCTAACCTAACCTAACCTAACCTAACCTAACCTAACCTAACCTAGCCTAACCTAACCTAACCTAACCTAACCTAACCTAACCTAACCTAACCTAACCTAACCTAACCTAACCTAACCTAACCTAACCTAACCTAACCTAACCTAACCTAACCTAACCTAACCTAACCTAACCTAACCTAACCTAACCTAACCTAACCTAACCTAACCTAACCTAACCTAACCTAACCTAACCTAACCTAACCTAACCTAACCTAACCTAACCTAACCTAACCTAACCTAACCTAACCTAACCTAACCTAACCTAACCTAACCTAACCTAACCTAACCTAACCTAACCTAACCTAACCTAACCTAACCTAACCTAACCTAACCTAACCTAACCTAACCTAACCTAACCTAACCTAACCTAACCTAACCTAACCTAACCTAACCTAACCTAACCTAACCTAACCTAACCTAACCTAACCTAACCTAACCTAACCTAACCTAACCTAACCTAACCTAACCTAACCTAACCTAACCTAACCTAACCTAACCTAACCTAACCTAACCTAACCTAACCTAACCTAACCTAACCTAACCTAACCTAACCTAACCTAACCTAACCTAACCTAACCTAACCTAACCTAACCTAACCTAACCTAACCTAACCTAACCTAACCTAACCTAACCTAACCTAACCTAACCTAACCTAACCTAACCTAACCTAACCTAACCTAACCTAACCTAACCTAACCTAACCTAACCTAACCTAACCTAACCTAACCTAACCTAACCTAACCTAACCTAACCTAACCTAACCTAACCTAACCTAACCTAACCTAACCTAACCTAACCTAACCTAACCTAACCTAACCTAACCTAACCTAACCTAACCTAACCTAACCTAACCTAACCTAACCTAACCTAACCTAACCTAACCTAACCTAACCTAACCTAACCTAACCTAACCTAACCTAACCTAACCTAACCTAACCTAACCTAACCTAACCTAACCTAACCTAACCTAACCTAACCTAACCTAACCTAACCTAACCTAACCTAACCTAACCTAACCTAACCTAACCTAACCTAACCTAACCTAACCTAACCTAACCTAACCTAACCTAACCTAACCTAACCAGTCCGCGTCCAAACGCCACCCGAAACGGTCGAACTCACGTCGCTCCGCGCCTCAAAAAAGTTTGCAAAAATAATAACAGTGGTTTTTCTTAAGTGTTGAGTAAAGTGTTACATATCAATAGATGCGCGCTTCTGCGATCTATCCAATAGTGGTAAATTCAGTTTTAAAAGTTTTAGTTTTACATTTAATTTTCACAAAAAACAGTAAATTTTTCGGTTTTTTGACTTTTAAAAATAGTTTCAGTTATTAAAAAATTGTTTTTGTGGTGTAGTTGAATAAAGTGCATTAAGACGGACATTTCGACCCAAATTTGGTCGATAAGGGTCCATAACTGAGGATTTCACGGACAAAACCGCAGAAAAAGGTTAACAACTTTTTATTTAGATCTGTGACAGTTACTTATTATAGCTTAAAACGATAGTCCTAATTGAGGGCTATCGCCTGATACCCAGTTTATAATTTTGGACCCAAGGAATAATTTTCTAGAGGCAAAAAACACCAAAAATAAGGATTTTCCCCACCAGCAAGCGGCCCCACAACACACAATTAATTTAATATGTCTATAAGATGCGCTAGACGGAAAGGTATCTTTTGACATATCTCACGACAAAATTGGACTTGAAATATCCTCTCGGACCAAGGGAAAACCGTTTTTTGGGGTTAACCACTCCCAAACATCAGAACACCAAATCCAAATTACGATAAGGACAAAAAACAGAAAATAACCTACCGACTGACACCAATATCATCAATATTCGCCCAGTAATTCAGGAACCACGACCAGGAATAGCTTGGAATCCAGGGTTTCCAGGGGATCCACACCTCCGAAAAATCGGAATCTACCACCATCTTATAGCCCGCACAAGATTCCATCGGATTAGTTCCAAACCGCACATCACACTTTTTCACCTGCCCAACTGGACACCAAGTCATCAGGCGACCAGCTGGAACAGCTCCTGCTCCAACACCAACAACTTGTCCTCTCCGGGGGCAGCCAGAAAACACCTATCACCACTACATTACGAGCAACAGCTGGCGAGCAATCCTGGTCCTTAACACAAGGTAGGGTGGATTACCAGCCCCATATTTGTAAATTTTCAATATTCCAAAATTTTTATCCTAAACCCGTCGAGCTTGGGCTTATTTTAACCGGCTCGGTGAGCTCTATTTGATAGTGTACAGTGTTCCTCTCAAAAACCCCCCTCCACCCCACAATACAGGTTTTTACCCCCCACCCTGACAAAATCTTCCCCCCCCACCCCCACCCCCTCGAGTTGGGTATCAAACGACTCAGCTCGAAGAGGTGAATACACCTGTCCACATTTCAGCCCCCCCTCACCCCCCCTCACCCTCCACCAGCAAAATGTTACCCCGAACTCCACCCAAACCAACAAACAAAGCCTCTACTCCCTCTACGTCCTCAACACCAGCAAGACGGACTTTAGTAGAGATGTTGAGCCCGGCCTTCGCTCGCGAAAAACGCCCAACAGAGTCGGCTCATATGGAGATGGCCAGAGAATACAGGCAGACAGGCCTACAAGCTCTCTCTGCCTCTCGCAACATTAAGGGCGAACTAAAAGCCGCTATTACCGAGGCAATCGAAGGTCTTTTTGGAGTCGTTGGCCTAATTGACCCTCCATCCACCATCCGCACCACCCCTCCCGTTCCCACACCACTTACACCACAGGCTGACAAATCTTCAGCATCCACAACTACTACACCTAAATCTACAACACTTGCAATTTGCACCACACAAACACAACTTGTACACAAAATTGAGGCCCACTCTCGGCTACTCGAGGAGTCGAACAGGGTTATGCAGGAACACACGAGGGCTTTAAAGGCATGTCCTAAACCCGCGCCGACGGAAATACAGCCAGTAGTGGCGGACCTGAATAAGATTCATCAATCCTACGCTAAGACCGCCGCCACGCCCAAACCTCCTGCAGGCCCTTCCGTCGTAGTGTCCGGAGAGGGTCTCAACACAGCCGAGCAATTACTAACACAGATAAGCAGAACAGTTGACTTCAGACGGGGCGGATACGCCCCTTTAAAGGTCACCCCGCTTTCTAAAAATAAGATCAAATTAGTGTTCGAAAGAGACGAGCATAAACAACACACACTTACACAATTACAGAAAAATACAATCATTAAAACACAGGAGGAAAAACGGATCGATCCGATGATAATACTCAAAGGTATTAACAAATTAATACCCGAAACCGAATTGACAAAGACGATCAAGGATCAAAACCCGACACTTACTGATCACACATTTAGCACCAAATTCATATCAAAAAACAGGAACACAACTCTTTATAACGTAGTACTAAACACCACACCCTCTGCCTGGAAGGCGTTTGCCGACCTAGGCAGAGTTAACATAGGGATGCAGCGGGTCCACAGCGAGAACTTTTCACCGTTTAGGCAGTGCCAAAACTGCCTAAACTTCGGACACACCAAGAGCCGCTGCCCCAACACCACACCCACATGCGCCAAGTGCTCCGCTCACCACCCCACAGCGGAGTGCAAGGCCGAAGTACATAACTGCACCAATTGCGCCGAACATAATAAACAATTTAACACCAACACTGGCACTCTACACCGCGCTGATTCTGACAAGTGCCCTAAAGTAAGGGCCATGCGGGCCCGTGTCGAGGCTAAAATTAATTACACATAAATTCCCAACATACACAACAACATCTAATATAATCACTCGAATAAACACAATAAACACAGTAACACAATCACACAAAAACATTAATTAATAGCGACCTCACACGCGTCTCTCGCCCGGGGGCATTTGTCCACCTACACAAATAACACACAACAACACAACCGTCACCTCACTACAAACATTAAACACCACCACCCCTCCCATACCTACTGGACGCTATCAAATAAATAAACCAATAATAATAATACGCTCGTAATCCACCCTTACTTATATTAACATTATTTCTTACTCTGTGCATCAATTATGTAAATTACTTATCACCTTACCTCATTTTCTTTATATTACTCTATCACCAATTATAAAATATGTAATCAATTAATCAGTCAAACGTATATAGAACTGCAATTTTCAAATTTGTCAAAAACAAGTTATTATCTATTTTCTATTTTCTATATTCAATATTTGTTTTTAAAAAATGTAACTTACTTGAAGATCTGTCTATCAAGCATTTATATAACATGCGGACAATCTTAATCTAAATTTTAATGTTAAACAATCTTTCTCTACATAATTTAAGGTTGGTATGATATTTATCAACACTTTACCACCTTATGTTAGTTCATTATATTTAAAATTTGTATAGCAAGCATCTAATATTTTAATGTTTCAAGACTTCACATACATACTAATCTACCAGATACTGAAGTTAATTAATTTGTACATTTTTAACAAGGCATTTCTTTCTTTTTGTTTTCTACAACATACGAATCATTTCTTGTATATTCTATTTTACCATAGCCTAATATATCGGTGTCTCAAAGACTCTAAATGGGAGCGTTCAGTGTTTTAAAGTTTTTATCTTACAGGTATATTTATACTTAGATTCATACCGTTTTAAGAGGCGGACTTAAATCGGGCGGCTGAGGGTCGGTTATTGTATCTAATAGCAGAACCGACCCTCAACAACCTACCCGTGTCTAATTCTTAATATGGCATTAGTGTTAAATTTCACCTTTGAATTGTACTTTTTTTATCTAGACTTATATTTAATTAGCATGTTAAGAGGCGGACTTAAATCGGGCGGCTGAGGGTCGGTTATTGTATCTAATAGCAGAGTCGACCCTCAACAACCTACCCGTGTCCAATTCTTAATATGGCTTTAGTGTTAAATTTCACCTTTGAGCTGTACTTTTTATCTAGATTTATATTTAATTATCGTGTTAAGAAGCGGACTTAAATCGGGCGGCTGAGGGTCGGTTATTGTATCTAATAGCAGAACCGACCCTCAACAACCTACCCGTGTCTAATTCTTAATATGGCATTAGTGTTAAATTTCACCTTTGAATTGTACTTTTTTTTTTTATCTAAACTTATATTTAATTAGCATGTTAAGAGGCGGACTTAAATCGGGCGGCTGAGGGTCGGTTATTGTATCTAATAGCAGAGCCGACCCTCAACAACCTACCCGTGTCTAATTCTTAATATGGAATTAGTGTTAAATTTCACCTTTGAATTGTACTTAATATTGTTTTAGTGTAGAATTTACCTTTGATTCGTACTGTTATATCTAGATTTTAATTTAATTATCGTGTTAAGTAGCGGACTTAAATCGGGCGGCTGAGGGTCGGTTATTGTATCAAATAGCAGAACCGACCCTCAACAACCTACCCGTGTCTTATCCTTAACATTGTATAAGTGTTAAACTCACCTTTGATTTGTACTTTTATATTATAGTTTACAATACATTAATTCCATTTACCTTTGTTAAACGTTACCATTATTATAGCCTACTGTTACATAAATAAGATTTAAATTCAACTTTATATTATGCAACTGTACACAAATAAATATTATTCTAAGATTAGTTTTAAGACGCGGACTCTATTCAGGTGGTTGAGGGAAAAGAATTGTATCCTATAGCAAAACCAACCCTCAGCCACCTTACCCACGTTCAATGTATATACTGTTTCTTTTACATCAATAAATTAAAACGACCATGAAAAGCTTATTTTAGCTTAGCTTCCTCGGCCCCGGGGCTTAAGTCGCCGGGGAGGTAGGCCTACTATCAATTAAAAAAAAAAAAAAAAAAAAAAAAAAAAAAAAAAAAAAACCTAACCTAACCTAACCTAACCTAACCTAACCTAACCTAACCTAACCTAACCTAACCTAACCTAACCTAACCTAACCTAACCTAACCTAACCTAACCTAACCTAACCTAACCTAACCTAACCTAACCTAACCTAACCTAACCTAACCTAACCTAACCTAACCTAACCTAACCTAACCTAACCTAACCTAACCTAACCTAACCTAACCTAACCTAACCTAACCTAACCTAACCTAACCTAACCTAACCTAACCTAACCTAACCTAACCTAACCTAACCTAACCTAACCTAACCTAACCTAACCTAACCTAACCTAACCTAACCTAACCTAACCTAACCTAACCTAACCTAACCTAACCTAACCTAACCTAACCTAACCTAACCTAACCTAACCTAACCTAACCTAACCTAACCTAACCTAACCTAACCTAACCTAACCTAACCTAACCTAACCTAACCTAACCTAACCTAACCTAACCTAACCTAACCTAACCTAACCTAACCTAACCTAACCTAACCTAACCTAACCTAACCTAACCTAACCTAACCTAACCTAACCTAACCTAACCTAACCTAACCTAACCTAACCTAACCTAACCTAACCTAACCTAACCTAACCTAACCTAACCTAACCTAACCTAACCTAACCTAACCTAACCTAACCTAACCTAACCTAACCTAACCTAACCTAACCTAACCTAACCTAACCTAACCTAACCTAACCTAACCTAACCTAACCTAACCTAACCTAACCTAACCTAACCTAACCTAACCTAACCTAACCTAACCTAACCTAACCTAACCTAACCTAACCTAACCTAACCTAACCTAACCTAACCTAACCTAACCTAACCTAACCTAACCTAACCTAACCTAACCTAACCTAACCTAACCTAACCTAACCTAACCTAACCTAACCTAACCTAACCTAACCTAACCTAACCTAACCTAACCTAACCTAACCTAACCAGTCCGCGTCCAAACGCCACCCGAAACGGTCGAACTCACGTCGCTCCGCGCCTCAAAAAAGTTTGCAAAAATAATAACAGTGGTTTTTCTTAAGTGTTGAGTAAAGTGTTACATATCAATAGATGCGCGCTTCTGCGATCTATCCAATAGTGGTAAATTCAGTTTTAAAAGTTTTAGTTTTACATTTAATTTTCACAAAAAACAGTAAATTTTTCAGTTTTTTCAACTTTAAAAATAGTTTCAGTTATTAAAAAAATTGTTTTTGTGGTGTAGTTGAATAGAGTGCATTAAGACGGACATTTCGACCCAAATTTGGTCGATAAGGGTCCATAACTGAGGATTTCACGGACAAAACCGCAGAAAAAGGTTAATAACTTTTTATTTAGATCTGTAACAGTGACTTATTATAGCTTAAAACGATAGTCCTAATTGAGGGCTATCGCCTGATACCCAGTTTATAATTTTGGACCTAAGGAATAATTTTCTAGAGGCAAAAAACACCAAAAATAAGGATTTTCCCCACCAGCAAGCGGCCCCACAACACACAATTAATTTAATAAGTCTATAAGATACGCTAGACGGAAAGGTATCTTTTGACATATCTCACGACAAAATCGGACCAGAAATATCCTCTCGGACCACGGGAAAACCGTTTTTTGGGGTTAACCACCCCCAAACATCAGAACACCAAATCCAAATTACGATAAGGACAAAGTACTGAAAATAACCTACCGACTGACACCAATATCATCAATATTCGCCCAGTAATTCAGGAACCACGACCAGGAATAGCTTGGAATCCAGGGTTTCCAGGGGATCCACACCTCCGAAAAATCTGAATCTACCACCATCCTATAGCCCGCACAAGATTCCATCGGATTAGTTCCAAACCGCACATCACACTTTTTCACCTGCCCAACTGGACACCAAGTCATCAGGCGACCAGCTGGAACAGCTCCTGCTCCAACACCAACGACTTGTCCTCTCCGGGGGCAGCCAGAAAACACCTATCACCACTACATTACGAGCAACAGCTGGCGAGCAATCCTGGTCCTTAACACAAGGTAGGGTGGATTACCAGCCCCATATTTGTAAATTTTTAATATTCCAAAATTTTTATCCTAAACCCGTCGAGCTTGGGCTTATTTTAACCGGCTCGGCGAGCTCTATTTGATAGTGTACAGTGTTCCTCTCAAAAACCCCCCTCCACCCCACAATACAGTTTTTTACCCCCCACCCTGACAAAATCTTCCCCCCCACCCCCACCCCCTCGAGTTGGGTATCAAACGACTCAGCTCGAAGAGGTGAATACACCTGTCCACATTTCAGCCCCCCCTCACCCCCCCTCACCCTTCACCAGCAAAATGTTACCCCGAACTCCACCCAAACCAACAAACAAAGCCTCTACTCCCTCTACGTCCTCAACTCCAGCAAGACGGACCTTGGTAGAGATGTTGAGCCCAGCCTTCACTCGCGATAAATGCCCATCCGAGTCGGCTCACATGGAGATGGCCAAAGAATATAGGCAGACAGGCTTACAAGCTCTCGCTGACTCCCGCAACTTAAAAAGGGAACTAAAAACTGCAATCACAGAGGCAATCGAAGGCCTCTTCGGAGTAGTCAGCCTCATTGACCCCTCACCTACCACCCGCCCCAACCCTCCCGCCCCCGCACCGCACATACCACAGGCAACCAAAGCCACGATTACACCTACAACGAGTACACCGCCAACCGATACACAAATACACACCACACAACTAATACAAAAACTCGAGGCTCACTCTCGACTACTCGATGAATCGAATAAGGCCTTGCAGGAACACACCAGGGTTCTAAAGGAATCCCCTAAACCCGCGCCGTCGGAGATACAACCAGTGTCGGCGGACCCGCGTAATATTCATCAATCCTACGCTAAGGCCGCCGCCACCCCCAAACCCCCTGCAGGGCCTTCCATCATCGTGTCTGGAGAGGGTCTCGACACAGCAGAACAGATACTCACACAAATTAGTAGAACAGTCAATTTCAGAGAGGGCGGATACGCCCCCTTAAAGGTCACCCCGCTATCTAAACACAAGATAAAACTCGTTTTCGAAAGAGAAGAGCATAAACTACACACGCTCACACGACTACAAAAAAACACAAAAATAAACACCCAAGAGGAAAAGCGCATAGACCCAATGATTATACTAAAAGGCATAAAGAAAACAATACCTGAATTCGAACTCATTAAAACAATAAAAGACCAGAACACCACACTAGCTAAGCACACATTCACTGTAAAATTCATTGCTAATAACAGAAACACTACACTGTACAACGCGGTTCTAAACACAACACCCTCTGCCTGGAAGGCGTTCGCCGACCTAGGCAGAGTTAACATAGGGATGCAGCGGGTCCACAGCGACAACTTCTCACCATTTAGGCAGTGTCAAAACTGCCTAAATTTCGGACACACAAAGAGCCGCTGCCCCAATACCACACCCACATGCGCCAAATGCTCCGCTCACCACCCTACTGCGGAGTGCAAGGCCGAAGTACACAACTGCACCAACTGCGCCGAACACAACAAACAATTTAACACCAACACTGGCACCCTACACCGAGCCGACTCAGACAAGTGCCCCAAAGTTACAGCCATGCGGGCCCGCGTTGAGGCAAAAATTAACTACATTTAAAACATGCACAAAACACTAATTTCATATTAAACAACACAATTACACATTGAATTAAACACTCACATTAACAGCGACCTCAACGCGCAGCACTTGCACTGGGGCATTTGTCTGTCTACACAAAACCTCTTACAAACTAAAAACTACTAAATTCACGACGACCTTTACACGCTGCACCTCTTATGGGGCACTTATCTACACAAAACACGAAAACATTCACAATCCTTACCCCTTATTAAACAACACAACCCTTCTCAAACCTCGTGTGCTCTATCAAAGCCTTCAAAATGTTTATATCTTATATTTTACACTCACATTTAACAATTTATCGGCAAGTAATCCACCCTCACCCGTACAAAAATGTATATAGTCATTTCTCTCCATCTATAACCTTTTAAACTTTTTACAATTATTATACTAACTACTTAAATATTTAACTTAGATTTTTTTTTTACGATTGTTGTTTTATTTAAATCATACTTTACTGTGCTAATACCATCTGTACTAAACATAAATTATAATATTAATTCCATTTTTATTTTTATTATAAGTTTAATCCCATTTCACTGGGTAATTTTATTTTAATATAACTCTAAGCAAATGTAAAACTTCCCTATGTTCACTTGTTTAAATTTGGCTCTATATCAAATGGTTTAATTCCATTCTGTTGTGCATTTTTATTTTTACTGCAATTTTGATTTTTCCTTATGTAATGTTTAATGTTGGTGTTAAGAAGTGGACTTAAATTGGACGGCTGAGGGAAGGTTATTGTATCTAATAGCAGAACCGACCCTCAACAACCTACCCGTGTCCAACTCCAAACACCAGCATAGTCATTTACAGGCACATTATTAAAGCCTATCTGTTTAAACTTAATTTTATAACAACTGTTTTATTCCATTCCACTGTGTATTTTTACATTTTTATTTTTCATTAACTCCAAATTTTGTTTGTGTTATGTTTAATGTTGGTGTTAGGAAGCGGACTTAAATTGGGCGGCTGAGGGAAGGTTATTGTATCTAATAGCAGAACCGACCCTCAACAACCTACCCGTGTCCAACTCCAAACACCAGCACAGTCATTTACGGGCATATTATTAAAGCCTATCTGTTTAAACTCAATTTTATTACAACTGTTTTATTCCATTCCATTGTGTATTTTTACATTTTTATTTTACTTTAACTCCAAATTTTGTTTGTGTTATGTTTAATGTTGGTGTTAGGAAGCGGACTTAAATTGGGCGGCTGAGGGAAGGTTATTGTATCTAATAGCAGAACCGACCCTCAACAACCTACCCGTGTCCAACTCCAAACACCGGCACAGTCATTTACAGGCACATTATTAAAGCCTATCTGTTTAAACTCAATTTTATAACAACTGTTTTATTCCATTCCATTGTGTATTTTTACATTTTTATTTTACTTTAACTCCAAATTTTGTTTGTGTTATGTTTAATGTTGGTGTTAGGAAGCGGACTTAAATTGGGCGGCTGAGGGAAGGTTATTGTATCTAATAGCAGAACCGACCCTCAACAACCTACCCGTGTCCAACTCCAAACACCATCATGGTCATTTACAGGCACATTATTAAAGCCTATCTGTTTAAACTTAATCTTATAACAACTGTTTTATTCCATTCCATTGTGTATTTTTACATTTTTATTTTTTACTTTAATTCTAAATTTTGTCTGTGTTATGTTTAATGTTGGTGTTAGGAAGCGGACTTAAATTGGGCGGCTGAGGGAAGGTTATTGTATCTAATAGCAGAACCGACCCTCAACAACCTACCCGTGTCCAACTCCAAACACCAGCACAGTCATTTACAGGCTCATTATTAAAGCCTATCTGTTTAAACTTAATTCTATAACAACTGTCTTATTCATTCCAGTGTGTATTTTTACATTTTTATTTTACTTTAGTTCTAAATTTTGTTTGTGTTATGTTTAATGTAGGTATTAGAAAGCGGACTTAAATTGGGCGGCTGAGGGAAGGTTATTGTATCTAATAGCAGAACCGACCCTCAACAACCTACCCGCGTTTAATTCCTAATACCTATATAATAATAAACATAACTGTTACTTTAATAATTATATAACCACTTTTATCTACTACTTTGTTGTTAAAATTTTTATTGTATCAACCTACTTATTTAAGCACAAAATAACCTGTTAATATTTCACTTTCACTTTTTTTATATAATTACTAGTTTTAAGACGTGGACTCTGTTCAGGTGGTTGAGGGAAAAGAATTGTATCAAATAGCAAAACCAACCCTCAACCACCTAATCCACAACCAATGTATATATTTGTTTTACTCCAATAAAGACTTCAAGCTGTATTTTAGCTTAGCTTCCTCGGCCCCGGGGCGTTAGTCGCCGGGGATGGTAGGCCTACTAACAATTAAAAAAAAAAAAAAAAAAAAAAAAAAAAAAAAAAAAAAAAAACCTAACCTAACCTAACCTAACCTAACCTAACCTAACCTAACCTAACCTAACCTAACCTAACCTAACCTAACCTAACCTAACCTAACCTAACCTAACCTAACCTAACCTAACCTAACCTAACCTAACCTAACCTAACCTAACCTAACCTAACCTAACCTAACCTAACCTAACCTAACCTAACCTAACCTAACCTAACCTAACCTAACCTAACCTAACCTAACCTAACCTAACCTAACCTAACCTAACCTAACCTAACCTAACCTAACCTAACCTAACCTAACCTAACCTAACCTAACCTAACCTAACCTAACCTAACCTAACCTAACCTAACCTAACCTAACCTAACCTAACCTAACCTAACCTAACCTAACCTAACCTAACCTAACCTAACCTAACCTAACCTAACCTAACCTAACCTAACCTAACCTAACCTAACCTAACCTAACCTAACCTAACCTAACCTAACCTAACCTAACCTAACCTAACCTAACCTAACCTAACCTAACCTAACCTAACCTAACCTAACCTAACCTAACCTAACCTAACCTAACCTAACCTAACCTAACCTAACCTAACCTAACCTAACCTAACCTAACCTAACCTTTTTTTTTTTTTTTTTTTATGAAGGAGGTTAAAATGCACAATTGCAGGCCCGCGGGCGTATGCAGTCGCTACCGCGGGGACTGTGGGGATGGTTATCTCTTATCCCTCTGCTAACCAGAGGGGAGAAACCCGACCCACTAAAAATTCCTCCTAGGCCCTCCATATCACCTGCAGTGCCAGACACATCCATTCTGAATGAATGACATCTGGCACCGCATTGAATTCCCCGGGGGTCGCACAAGGCATTCAACCCAGGGAATTCAGGCGAATATGTCCGCATAAGGGCTCAACGACGGCGCAGCTGAACGCTGTTGGGCGTACGCTCTTCGCGTCCAGCCCCCGCGCCCACGCCACGCCTTCGCCGAGCACAACCCCTCCGGCCATCGCCACACACCTCCCGCTGACGCTCAGCAGCCTCCTTCTGCAGCAAAACGCGCTCACAGAAGAAAGCTACCGCTCGCCATGCCTCTTGGCTACCAAGCATTGCTGCAACAACGCTCGGTAGCGAGAGGTCCGTCCCGATGACCGACACTAGGTCGTGGCGTTGCCTCGACCAAGTGGCACATTCAGCCAGGGTGTGCTCCGCCGTGTCCTCCGGGGCGCCACAATGGTGGCAGATGGGATGGATTTCCCGTCCCGCCACCTCGTGCAGAAACCGTCCGAAGCACCCATGCCCGGACAGCATCTGCGCCATCCGAAAGGACACAGCCCCACCCGGACGATTCACCCATTCCCGTAAAAATGGGCGAATCGCCTCCACTGTTCTTAAACCCGCCCTTGGCATAGCCAGATCATGGGCCCACCTATTAAAGGTGTCCTCCCTGGCTTGCCTCCTCGCTGGTCCGACCAATTCGGCCCATCGGCCATCTGCTCTCGTCTCACACTTGAGACGATACAGGCCACTTAGGGCCACCGCCTCGAACTCCCAGGGCGGAGTCCCCGCCAACAGGCACGCCGCCTCGAATGAGACAGTCCGATAGCAGCGAGCTGCCCGAACCGCCATCACTCGCTGCGGCCTCCTGAGCAGGGCGCGGTTCTTCGCCCCCAGCCTATCATCCCATATTGGGGCCCCATACAAGGCCATACTGCGTATGACACCGCAGTACAGCCTCCGTACACTCTGCTGAGGGCCCCCAATATTAGGCAGAAGCCTTGCTAGCGCCCCCGCTGCCCCCACTAACTTCCCCCCGAGAGCCTTAAAGTGGGCCTCAAAGTTCCAGCGACCGTCCAAGACGAGACCAAGGTATTTCATCTTGGACGACACCGGAACCCTTACTCCTTCCACCATCAGGACCGCCCCAGGAGGTGGACCATTCCTAGGGCCATGGAACAATAGGGCGTCCGTCTTATCGAGAGACACCCTAAGTCCCAGGGCCCCTATCCGTCTAACAGTAAGGGAGGTGCCAACCGTTGCAAGTCGAGCCACCTCCCCATAGCTTGCCCCACTGGCCACTACGAGGGTATCATCTGCATAGCAGAAGACGCGCAATCCTGGCAGAAGCGCGCCCCGCAATACCCAATCGTAGGCCATGTCCCACAGGAGTGGCCCTAGGACCGAGCCTTGAGGTACCCCACACCGCACAGGGTGGTAACAGACCGTGCCCTCTCTATTGGAGTACACGATCCGTCTCTCCGCAAAATAGTCCCCCACTATCCGGCGCAGATACAGAGGGACCTCAAAAAATTCAAGGGCCTCTCCAACCACGCCAAAAGGGAGACTATTGAAGGCATTGGCAATATCTAATGATACTGCCAATGCCCTTCCACCCTCGCTAACCACCCCACCGGTGTGAGACCTCAGGTCCCGAAGAGCATCTAGCGTCGACCGACCCGCCCGAAAGCCGTACTGTGCCTCGCTCAGATCCGGCCCCTCAACAGAGAGGTGCCGGCACAACCGAGACGCCACGACCCACTCCAGCGCCTTGCCCGCCTCGTCCAAAAGGACAATAGGGCGGTAAGCCGCCGAACTGTCCGCCGGGCGGTCCTCCTTCCGCACGAGACACAGTCGTCCCGTCTTCCAAGCCACCGGGAACCGTCCACCGCGCAAACACGCAGTGTACAACTCCCGGACGGAGACCTCCATATGAGGGAGGACTACTGCCAGGACACGCGCATGCACACCATCCGGGCCAGGTGCTTTCTTGCGGGCTTTGAGACGGGTAAGGATAGCCTCCATCTCTATATCAGAGACTTCCGGAGCTATCCCTTCCTCTCCGCCCGCCACATCCCCCACAGACGCCGCCATATTCAGAGGGATAGTGTCAGAAGGCAAAGGAAACAGATCCGCCACCACCCGCTTCAGGAAGGTCGGTTCCAGACTCTCCACGAGAGGCATCCCCGTACCTTTCAGCCTCTTACGAGCCGATCGGTAGGGGCGCCCCCATGGATCATCATTCAACCCCCGAAGCATCTCCTGATGAGTCCTTTCCTTTGCCTCACAGATAGCCCCCTGGAGAGCCTTCTTGCGATCATTATAGATCAACCGAAGGCCCTCCGTGACATTGGGGCTATCTCCCCTCCTCCGGCGGCTCCTGTAGTAGGCCCTTCTGGCCTCACCACATGCGCCTCGGAGATTGCCAATCTCCGATGTCCACCAGTAGACCGCTCTCCTCCCCTTCGGCGGCCTCCATTTGGGCATTGCCGCATCCGACACCCTTCGGAGACTTAGGCTCAGTCTGCCAGCTCCTTCATCTACATCCAGAACACCAGTGGGCGCACACCACCCCTCGACAATTGCCACCTCCTGCGCAATCTGACGGTCCAGTCGGCCTATGGACCAGCGAGGAAATCTCATCCGAGTCTGCCCCCGCACATCCCACCTCATCGAAGTGGAGACCCACATCTGGATATAACGATGATCCGATAGGGTCTCCACTCCGTCCAGCACAGTCCATGCCGTCGTTACCCGGGCCGCCGCCGCAGAAGCAAGGGTCACATCCACCCTTGAACTGCCCTGTGGGCGGACACAGGTGGGCTCCGTTCCCTCGTTTAAGAATACGAGGCCCAACTCCGCCGCCCACTCCTCCAGAACCGGGCCCCTCCGACACGACACCCTGTCACCCCAGGTGGGAGACCTCGCATTAAGGTCTCCCATGAGGATAAGGGGCCGCGGAAGAGCCCCCCGTATGGCCAGGCCCATGGCATCAAGGAAACCCTCGAAATGGCTCAGACGCTCATTGGGGGAAAAATACGCTCCGACGAACGTCCATTCCCCCCAATCAGCCAGAACAAACCCAGAACCTCTCTCTCTTAGAGAGAGAGGAGGTCCATGCGGCCGAGCAATCACAGCCGCATCACCTCGAAGGTCCCCCACCCATGAGCTCTGTCGCGACACATAGTAGGGCTCAGTAACAACGGCCGCCATCACCCCCCACTCCGCCATCGACTGCAGGAACAAGTCCTGAGCCGCAGCGGAGCGCCTTAAATTCCCCTGAAGGAGGCTAGTAAGGCTGTCAGACATTTTATTTGTTTGACAGCTCTACACCAACCTCCATGGGAGCATTCCCCACCACCGTGCTGGACGCTACAGGGGCATACGGGGCCCCCCTCCGCCTTGGAGGGTTGCAGGCCCTACCCCCCATTTTGTGGTCTGCCGGCTTCCCAGCCGCTGAGCAGACCACACAATGCAGCTCTTTCGAGCTGCACTCATGGGCCTTGTGACCTACAACCCCACATCTAAAGCACGCCTCCGCCATGTCCACCGCCGAGGTACAGGTGACCCGCACGTGACCAAACTCCTGGCACTTAAAGCACCTCAAAGGGCGATCCTCTCGGATTTCAACCCGACAGGAGCTCCACCCAATGAGGAGCTTTCCTTGGCACACTTTCTCGGCGGCGGCGACCGGACACAGGAGGAACATCTCCCCCAAGCCTCGTATCCCACGCCTCCAAATCTTACCTGGCTTGATCGCTTCAGCCAGGCACCCACCCATGGCAGCCACCGCCTCCGTCACATCCCTCTCAGTGATGCTGTCGTCGAGGTCCCGAATAAGGAGGTCCGCACATTTGACGGGCCTCCCCACCAAGGCTTCCTCCGACAGCACCACACGAAGCCTAGCCGCCAGGGCATCAGCCTTCTCCTCCCTGTCAACCCCCGGCACCTCCAGCATCCGAGCTCCCGTTGCTGTTAGCCGGATGCTGATACTTGCGATACCAATCTCAGCCAGGCTAATACCATTTCTGGCCTTGGTTAACACGTCGGCATACGTCACCCCCCGCTCCACCGCCTCCCTCCGCAATGTGATGACCACTGCGGAAGTTTTCGGCGGAGTGAGCGAAGGCTGCACCCTGACAGACCGCCCAGCCGAGGGCCCTGCGCCGTGACCCACTCCATGGTCCTGTGCCTGGCCCACACGGCCACTTCCCCCACTCACAGGGGGAAGGACCGGCGCAGCGGGAGAACCACTCTTCTTCCCCTTTCCTTTTCCCTTCTTCTTTTTTTTGGTGACGGTCGCCCAGCTTCCGTCACCAGGACCCCCAGAGCCCTGGGGCCCCAAAAGACCTGGGGCCTCCGGGACTCTGCTCCCCTCAAAAACTTCGGGGCCCTGGGTCCCCACCACATTTGGAGCCACCGTGCCCCGACCCCCCAATGAACCCTCACGGGTCCTTGAGCCCTGGGGCCCCGTTAAATTCGGGGCCCCCGGGCCCCCCCTCTCTACAAAACGCTCGGGGTTCTGACTACGGGCCGATGCCGCCAGCGGAGGACGCAGCACAGGCTCAGGGAGGAGCCTGTCCCCAATCCCCGCAAGCTTGGCATCCAACATGCCCCCAACAGCCCGCATCACATCCCCCATAAGATTCTCCCTCACCCCGTCCAAAAGCCCCTCCATCATTTGACGGAGGGCATCTGGAGTGGAGGGACCCTCCACCGACACGGAGTGTCCCTTTGCTTGCGCAAAGTGCGCAGTGCGTTCATTAAAATCCCTCCTAAGGGCCGCAAGCTCCAGACCCAGGTCTTTTACCTGGGCCCTCAGGCGAACATTGTCTCTTTGGAGACGCCTATCCTCATCCCCCCTGAGGCATCTGTCGGCGAGATCCTCCACCATCTCGCCCATATCTTTCGCCGCAACCTTTAGGTCGCGCACAAACTTACCTTTAAGGTTGCCCGACTTCACCGCAATCTCTATGATTTGGTGAACCCGGGCAGCCGACTTCTCCTTGATCTCAGGAACCCCCAAGAGAACCACTGCGTCCTCGTAATCCTCCCATGATGAGAGGGGCCCGTCCGGAGCCTTCACTGAGCTTGCTGAGGCCCCATCCTGTAAATGGCCCCCAGCACCACGCTTTTCCTCTCCAGGGAGAGGCCAGGCCTCAAGATCCCGCAACTCACTCTGCGCCACCTCCAAACCCACCACATGAGAAGCCGCCTTTTTTGGTGGCTTACCCTTGGCAGGTGGAGAAGATGGAGAAGAACTTCCCTTCCCATCCCGCCCTGGGCTCTTAGCATGACCCCGCTTTCTAAAACAAGTGCCAATAGGCACATCGTCGTCACTATCGGACGACGACGGAAACCTCCCCATAATCCTCCTCATCAATGAAGATGCATGTATGAAATGGATGAATACAATGAAATAATATAAATAATATAATACACCACACAAAACTAAATTAAATAAAGATTAACTCTAACTTAAAATTAAAATCAAAATTAAAATTAAAATTAAAATTAAAATTAAAATTAAAATTAAAATTAAAATTAAAATTAAAATTAAAATTAGACTTAAAATTAAATATAATGTCTTAATCCACTTCGGTGTAAATCTTCCACGTTCACTCACTGCGGTGTGAGAGACGTCCGCCAACACCGACGCGTCACAGCGCCTCACTTGACACCAAATTTACGACAAGATGGCGTCGTATATTGTAACATAAATGATGAATGATGCTAACATCAATATCTCAGCCCTCCCTGCTCCAAACCAGACTATGTTGATACCAATCAAACCGCCTTATTGAGACGAAGGCGATGGTTATCTCTTCTAGGTCATCAGACCACCCTCCGAAATAATATGGTTTAAAAACCACCTCAAAACTAAAAGTAATTTTTTAGCCAACTCTGTGAGCCGATTTTAAAATTAAAAGTACTCACATAGTCACTGCAATCCAACACATAGAATAAGTTCTAAAAACTTATACGTCGTCACGACAAAAACAACACAAACACACCGGGTCAATTTCCCACTCACTTATGCCTTGTAGTTATTAATGTTTATAACTTACAAGGTTCACACACACATCAAAATGATCAGTATTAATTCCTGAATCTTATGAAACCATTCACAAAATTATCAGACACAAAAATCCCACATAGGATTTTTATAGCCGCGGAGCGAACGAAAACGCAGTTGCCGCTACGACAGCTCGACGCGTACAAAAAAGGAATGTCCAATTACTAACCACTTGTAATTGCCACCCTCGGCCTAGAGCGTATTGCTACGTTCTAAGCCTACACAGGAGTATCGATATAGTTGGGTGCCCACTGCACACTATAGAATCTCAACTGTGCCCACTATGTACGGTTTAAGCACTCGCCCGGCACCGTACAGCCCTACCAAAGGCCGAGAATAAATATAAATTTACACTCGGACCGGGAATCGAACCCGGAACCTCACACCCACCACGGTCACATACAAAGCCGCTTGGCTATGAGGCCCTTAAAAAGGAATGTCCAATTACTTAACCACTTGTAATTGCCACCCTCGGCCTAGAGCGTATTGCTACGTTCTAAGCCTACACAGGAGTATCGATATAGTTGGGTGCCCACTGCACACTATAGAATCTCAACTGTGCCCACTATGTACGGTTTAAACACTCGCCCGGCACCGTACAGCCCTACCAAAGGCCGAGAATAAATATAAATTTACACTCGGACCGGGAATCGAACCCGGAACCTCACACCCACCACGGTCACATACAAAGCCGCTTGGCTATGAGGCCCTTAACCTAACCTAACCTAACCTAACCTAACCTAACCTAACCTAACCTAACCTAACCTAACCTAACCTAACCTAACCTAACCTAACCTAACCTAACCTAACCTAACCTAACCTAACCTAACCTAACCTAACCTAACCTAACCTAACCTAACCTAACCTAACCTAACCTAACCTAACCTAACCTAACCTAACCTAACCTAACCTAACCTAACCTAACCTAACCCTAACCTAACCTAACCTAACCTAACCTAACCTAACCTAACCTAACCTAACCTAACCTAACCTAACCTAACCTAACCTAACCTAACCTAACCTAACCTAACCTAACCTAACCTAACCTAACCTAACCTAACCTAACCTAACCTAACCTAACCTAACCTAACCTAACCTAACCTAACCTAACCTAACCTAACCTAACCTAACCTAACCTAACCTAACCTAACCTAACCTAACCTAACCTAACCTAACCTAACCTAACCTAACCTAACCTAACCTAACCTAACCTAACCTAACCTAACCTAACCTAACCTAACCTAACCTAACCCAGTCGCGCTCCCCCCGCCGAAGAGTAAACACTCAAAACGTTTCGCTCCGCGCTTTAAAAATCATAAAAATAGTATTTTTTAAGTGTTTTAAAAAGTGTTATACATATTCGTAATCAGCTTAAAATCGTGATTCTAATGATACCACTCTCGAAGTGATAAGTGCAAAATTGGAAAAATTTCCATATAAAATACTAACATAACCTTATTTTAGGTTATAGTTTTTTAGTATTTCGAGTGCGACTCCAAATCTAGATCGGTGACACAGTGATTTTCTTATACCATTGGAAGTGGAATTTTAGTGTGCAAGTGTGTGCAAAATATTGGATTTTACAAAACAGGTTTCATATTTTTTATACACTTTTAAAGATAAAACACGTGGCCACCACGTGGTGGCCAACTTTTTAACCAACAGTGCTACAATCTTGTGTGATACACCATTAGAACCGCCGTTCAAAGGGCTTTTATCTGATATATAGTGCACCTTCCGGAAACCCACCAGACCCCAGATAACTGTTATTTGCAGAAAGTGGTAAATTTTAAATAACTTTGCAACCTTATAACTTTTTAACAAGATCTGTGATATACCTTTTTTAAACCACCATTAAACAGCAGACATAATCAAGATTCATCGTGCAAAATTTCACAATTTTCTACGCACATTTACATATTTTTCTGAATTTTCTTCTGGAAAAGGGCCGGCGACGCCATTCGCACCTAAGTTGGTAACCGTCCTGGAGGCCAAACGGTGCGTCTGATCGAAAAACTAAGAAAATTTTCGTTCACTCTGTGTGAAGCAGTTTTATGGGTAACTGACCTGGTGACACTGCAAGATCCGGTCTACCTGAAGGTCCAGCGACTCTTTTAGTGATAACCCTGGCCCCTGCAGGGTCAGAGAGGAACCTTTAACATATTCGAAATCAGCACTTCCTACTGCACAATAGCATATAAGAAACATAATTAAAATAAGTAAATTTCACAATTTAAATAATTTTCTTAACAACAATAAGTTTATTAAATCTTTATCAACTTTTTAACCGGCCGTACCAGAATCTTGTGCCATACTTCATTAGAACCGCCGTTCAAAGGGCTTTCATTTAATATATTAATACAAGTAAATTTCATAATTTAAATAATTTCCATAACAAAAATAATTTTATTAAATTTTTATCAACTTTTTAACCGGCCGTGCCAGAACCTTATGCCATACATCATTAGAACCGCCGTTCTAAGGGCTTTCATTTAATATATTAATACAAGTAAATTTCATAATTTAAATAATTTTCTTAACAAAAATAAATTTTATTAAATTTTTATCAACTTTTAACCGGCCGTGCCGGAATCTTATGCCATACATCATTAGAACCGCCGTTCAAAGGGCTTTCATTTAATATATTAATACAAGTCAATTTCATAATTTAAATAATTTTCATAACAAAAATAATTAAATTAATATCTTTAAAAAAATTTTCCTTCGTTTTTGACTCTTTTCTATAATCTGTTTACAAACCATCAAATAGAGCTTATTATAAAACACATTAAAATACATAAAGTGCTTAATTTAAATTAAATAATATCTTTTATATAACAACCTTTTTAAACAACATATTTGATAAAAATCGTAATAATACCTATAAAAGTATCTTTCTCGCTTATTAATAACCTGTTTATGCACCACTTGATAAAACTAATTCTAGTGCACTTTAATCTACATAAAAGAATTAATAAAAATAAAACTCCATCCGTTTAATAACAGATTTATCTTAGTAAATATCCCTGTAACCGTAACATTATACCTTCTCAACTATAAATTGTAGACAAATAAAATTCACACAAACGAGTACTAATATAGATATAAGAAAGAGTACTAATAAAGTTAGATTTCATATTTCAACAAATTTTCTCTTATAAAAAATTGTAAACTTCACTAAAATTAACATATACGAAAAATTGTCTAGCGCTAGTTAACAACTTATTGGTATATGACTTGTTAGAACCTATTAGGGTGTATATTATCATATACAAACCATCAAACAGAGCTTATTATAAAACACACTAAAATACACAAAGTGCTTAATTTAAATTAAATATTATCTTTTATATAACAACCTCTCCAAACAACATATCTGATAAAAATTGTAATAATACCTATAAAAGTATCTTTCTTGCTTATTAATAACCTGTTTATGCACCACTTGATAAAACTAATTCTAGTGCACATTAACCTACATAAAAGAATTAATAAAAATAAAATTTCATCTGTTTAATAACGTATTTATCTTAGTAAATATCCCTGTAACTGTAACACTACACCTTCTCAACTATAAATTATAGACAAATAAAATTCACACAAACGAGTACTAAAATAGATATAAGAAAGAGTACTAATAAAGTTAGATTTCATATTTCAACAAATTTTCTCTTATAAAAAATTGTAAACTTTCACTAAAACTAACATATACGAAAAATCGTCTAGCGCTAGTCAACAACTTGTTTGTATATGACTTATTAGAACCGATTAGGGAGTATATTATCATATACAAACCATCAAACAGAGCTTATTATAAAACACGTTAAAATACACAAAGTGCTTAATTTAAATTAAATATTATTTATATAACAACCTCTTTAAACAACATATCTGAAAAAATCGTAATAATACCTATAAAAGTATCTTTCTTGCTTATTAATAACCTGTTTGTGCACCATTTGATAAAACTAACTCTAGTGCACATTAATCTACATAAAAGAATTAATAAAAATAAAATCTCATCCGTTTAATAACATCTTTATCTTAGTAAATATCTCTGTAACCGTTACATTGCACCTTCTCAATTATAAACTGTAAACAAATAAAATTCACACAAACGAAGACATGTTTGGCCTCAGAACCCCAACTAAAAACAAGCCATCGCCATCCACGAGCGTAACGAACAAAGAAACCGAGGCAGAATTGCCCTCCGCACGAGAGCCTGCCCTGACCCCGGTTAACGAAGCGCAAACAAGTATGGGGGAAAAGGCGACCATCTTATCACAAACAGAAGAGAGTAGGAAAATAGTAAACAAAGTATATAGATCCCGTATAACGGAGGCAGCGGCGTTACAACAAAGTGCGCTCGCACAACTTAACGCTGCGAGGAATCTAAAGGGTGATATAAAAACCGCAGTATCGGTCGCGGTTAAAAGGTTGTATGAGTTGGTGCGAGACGGAGAGCTCCACGGGAAAGATAGGAAAGATGAAATCACGAATGAAGCGAAACCTGACAAAACAGACAAGCTAGAGGAAAAAATCAGAAGGATGGAGGAACTGATGGAAAACAACTCGAGAAGGCAGGAAAGCTTTGAGAAAACGGTCACAGAAAGTGAGGACAGAATCATGGCAAAGCTGGGGGAAATCCGCAGCTATGCAGAAGTAGCAGCAGTTGCGAGAACCGAGCCGAGGAATGACTGTGCCAGAACCGCAATCAATGACCGACCGGACCGGACCGGACTGTATTCTCTGATTGTCGAGCCCGGAGAGGAGACCGAGGCGGCAGAGGACACAGTCCAGAAAATTAGGTGCTCCCTTAAGGCAAAAGACCACGGATACAAAATTGAAAAGCTCCAAAAGATAAAGGGAGGGAAAGTGGTCATCGGTTGCGGTACTGAAGAAGAACGGAAAAGGGTCAGGGAAAGGATAACGCATGAAGATAATGGTCTTACGGTAAAGGAACTCAACAACAAAAATCCTCTGGTGAGATTTAAAGACTTATTAAAGTATAACACCATTGATGATATCAAGAAAGCCCTCCAAACCCAAAATAAGACAACGACCGGAAACCTTACCGGGGAGGACTGGGTGATGACGGAAAAGCACCGCCAAAACGCTAGAAATACGCACGAGTGCCACGTCATCGTGCAGGTCTCCCCGGGGATGTGGAAAGCGCTGACCCGGGCGGAGAAGGTACACATTGACCTCCAGAGGGTTTGGGTAGAGGACCGGTCCCCCCTTGTACAGTGCTCTAAATGTCTCGGATACGGTCACACGAGGAAGCACTGCCAAACTGAAAAACTAACCTGCTCCCAATGCACAGGGGAGCACCTGAGGGCTGACTGCCCAAATAAAGAAAAGACACCTGAATGCGCAAATTGCAGAAGAGAAGGAATTAACAACGCAGACCACAGTGCGTTTAGCCCTGAATGCCCAGTGCGTAGGAAGTGGGATGTGCTGGCTAGAAGGTCAGTACAATACTGCTAAAGTTCTCCCAAGCAAAATCAAAGTAATGCAAGCGAATGTACAAAGATCAGCAGTTGTCACGGAAGAGCTAATCTTCGAGGGCAAGAAACAGGGCATCTCCATCTTGCTTGTACAAGAGCCTTACATCGGAGCGGTTCGAAGTATGAAGAACTACACGGGTACTAGAGTATATCAACATACTGGATCTGGCAATCATATCAAAGCGGCGATTGTCATACTAGACAACAACATACATATCACACAACACCCCGAGATATCCAGCCCGAATATGATTGCCATATCTATAGACACAGAAAAAGGAAAGCTTAATCTAGTCTCGATATACTTCGAACCGTATCCGAACCCCCTAAGTCCGCACCTCCAGACATTAAAACAAGCCATCGAAAAATTAGGTCGAAGAACGATAGTAGGAGGTGACATAAACGCGAGGAACGTCTGGTGGGGGGACAGAATAACGAATGAGAGGGGGGAAGAAGCAGAAACGACTTTCCACAGCGCCGGACTAGAAATATTAAACCAGGGCGGGACACCAACATTTAACACTAATAGAGGAAATACATTATACACTAGCTGCGTCGACGTCACTGTAGCCACACCTGACCTCCTCGGTCTCATTGTAAACTGGAGGGTGGACCAGAGTGTGACCAGTTCAGATCATAATACCATCCAGTTTGAGATCACCTCACAGATCAAAATGGATGATGGACACGCGAGATCTACTAGAGTATACAATGTTCGGAAAGCAAATTGGACCCACTTTCGTGCGAAATTCAAACAGTTGCTTTCTGAACACCAACTCACATCACATAACATCAACACCCTAAACTCCACTACACTTCTAGAAAACACTATAGTACAATACACACAGTTAATCACAGACACTTGCGACACACACATTCCAAAAATTAAAGTACAGAGGAAACACACAACCCCCCCCTGGTGGACAGAAGAGCTAGTTCAAATGAAGAAAAACGTCCTAAAAATGAGGAGGAAAATCAGATACTGCTCTGCTATCCGCCGACCTACTGTTATAGAGCGATACAGCAAGGCGAAGCAGGAATACCTGGAAGCAGTAAATAAGAATAAACTGGAAAGTTGGAAGAGCTTCTGCGAAAAGCAAGATGGAGAAAGCCTGTGGGATGGCATCTACAGGGTAATCAGGAAAACGAACGTAAAACAAATTGATCAACAACTTGTTAAGGACGGTGTGACACTCTCCTACCAGGACTCGGCGCAGTACCTGGCGGAAACCTTTTTCCCGGAAGATACGAGCGCACGAGAGACTCTCTGGCACACAGAAATGCGGATAAAAGCCGCAAGAATAGAAGAATCGAGTCATGATAACAACCATGACCCGCCTTTTACGCCCAAAGAACTAGCGGAGTGTGCCAAGAGTTTTAACCCCAAAAAGGCCCCTGGAGGTGATGGATTAACGTCAGACATCTGCGGCGAAGCAATTTTTGCGGACCCAGACGTTTTCCTGGCACTGGCGAATAGATGCCTCGACCTGGGATACTTCCCCAGTATCTGGAAAAAGGCCACAGTAATTGTCCTCAAAAAACCAGGAAAAGATGACTATAATCAACCTAAATCATACCGACCAATCGGACTTTTACCAGTACTGGGCAAAATAATAGAAAAAATGATGGTAAAAAGACTCAACTGGCACCTGATCCCCCGTCTCTCCCTCAAGCAATATGGATTCATGCCACAGCGTGGTACCGAGGACGCCCTCTATACCCTTATGAGAAAAATCAAGTTAGGCCTAAGTAATAAAAAATTAATAACACTAATATCACTGGACATAGAGGGTGCCTTTGATAACGCCTGGTGGCCGGCCATTTGTGTGAGACTTACTGAAGAGCGTTGTCCACCAAACCTGGCACTACTAGTACGCAACTATCTCGGCGACAGGGAGGTCCGCGTCGTCTACGGAGGAGCCGTAGCGGCCAGACCAACAAACAAAGGCTGCGTACAAGGATCCATCAGCGGACCCACCCTGTGGAACCTGCTGTTGGACCCACTGCTACAAACATTAGAGAGAGCCGGAGTGTATGCGCAGGCCTTCGCGGACGACGTGGTCCTCCTGTTTGAGTCCAACACGGCGCTAGAAACAGAAAAATTAGCAAACGACGCACTCACGCAGATTTGCGAGTGGGGACACAAAAACAAATTAAGATTCGCCCCCGCAAAAACCAAGGCGATGCTCATGACAAATAAACTTAAATATGACACACCACGACTCAACATGGACGGCACACCAATACATATGTCGAACAGCGTGAAGATATTGGGCTTGACAATAGACCATAAGATCACCTTTAGCGAACATATTAACGCAGCTTGCAATAAAGCCATCGGCCTCTACAAACAGGTATCCAAGGCAGCTAGGGTGAGCTGGGGACTCAGTCCGGAAATTATTAAAATAATATATACGGCTGTAGTCGAGCCCATTGTCCTCTACGCGGCTAATGCATGGGCAGACGCGGCGAATAAGGCATACATTATTAAAAAACTAGATACGGTACAGAGAAGCTTTGCCATCAAAATATGTAGGGCATACAGAACAACTCCACTCAGCTCCCTCAGATTGCTGTCAGGTTTGCTCCCCCTAGACCTAAGAGCACACGAAAACAAAACCTTATATGAAATTAAAAAGGGATACACGGCCTGCGAGCACCTGAAAGGAGCCGAGGTGGAAATAAAAACACCTTTCTGCAAAACTTCCCATCCGGCAACGGCAGCATTGGAATATGTTATCCTGTCCAATGAAGAACTTACAATAAACGGTAGTAGTCTACAAATATATACGGATGGTAGCAAGACGGAAGAAGGGGTGGGTGCTGCGATCTCCCTTTGGAAAGGAGACTTTGAAATAAAGAGCCAAAAGCTGCATCTGGCACATTTTTGCACTGTGTACCAAGCAGAGCTGATGGCGTTAAAAAGAGCGGCGCAACTAGCGGTGCAGCGGAAGGAAACTGAGGTCCTCATTTACAGTGACTCAAGGTCTGCGTTGGATGCGGTTGTGGGGGGACGCTCTTTCGATCCCCTTGTCACCGAGATTCGCGAACTTCTTATCCAACACTCAGAAAAGAACATCAAACTTTTCTGGGTTAAAGCACACGCGGGGAGGAGGGGGAACGAAAGAGCGGACCAGTTGGCCAAAGAAGCCACAGGCGCAAAGCAGAAACCGGTCTACGACCGCTGCCCTATATCATATGTTAAAAAGTTAATACGCGAAAACACGGTGCAAAAATGGATCACGAAACAGTCCAATGAAACAACCGGGGCGACAACTAGGATGTTCTTGCCCGACCCGGAGACCGCGTACAGAATTGTAAGATCCAAAGGATTTAATCCTATAATGACTCAAATATTAACAGGGCATGGAGCCTTCGCGGAATACCTCCACCGCTTTAAAATAAAACCAAGTCCCGCATGTGAATGCGACGAAAACGCGTTACAAACGGTGGAGCATCTCCTAACAGAGTGCCCCATATTCACCATACAAAGACACAATCTGGAGCAGACCGCGGGAATGCGGATAGCGCGTAATGTGCTGCCCGACATCCTTGCGGGGCACAGATTGGCCTTGGAAAACTTTTGTGAGCGGATTCTGGATCGGACGAGACGATTTAATGGCGCCCAAACTATTGACAAACAAAATAATAGTAAGTATACAACAAAAATCTAAAAACACTGTACTCAGAATATGTAATTAATACTTAATAAGTATAATATTAATAATTAATATATAATAAGTAATTAAACAGAAGTATTATCAAAAGTAAACTCTGAAATAAACGTAAAATTATAATGTGCACAAACTATTAACATATACATAAATTAAAAATAAAAACATGAATATAAGCGTTAGAAAAAGTAAGAATTAAAATAAAGTAAACCAACAAACGCAAAGCTCTAAGTAAGTAATGTATAAAATCACTAACGAATAGCTTCATGTGAAGTAAATCAAAAACGCAATATAAGAGAATTAAAAACTAATAAATAAAATAAAGTAAACTAACAAGTATAAATGTTAAGAAAAATAATGTTCAAACTAACATGTAAGAGACAAAATGTAAAATAAAAAACATGTTAAAACAAGTATTATGTAAACCATAGATTGAATGTAAATCTATGAGTAAGCGAACTATTTAGAATCTTAAGAATTAAAATAAAGTAGACTAAGAAGTAAATGTTGAGTAAAATTATGTATAAGAGTAATACGCAAGAAACAAAATGTAAAATAACATGTTAGAATAATTAATATGTAACCCATAGAACGAATATAAATCTATGAAAAAAGCAATTAGAAACTTAAGAATTAAAATAATGTAAACCAGTAACTATAATATGTTAAATAA
>NC_062249.1:12467426-12472426 GCF_905475465.1 Pieris napi | reverse complement strand
ACACCTCCCAAAAATCGGAATCTACCACCATCTTATAGCCCGCACAAGATTCCATCGGATTAGTTCCAAACCGCACATCACACTTTTTCACCTGCCCAACTGGACACCAAGTCATCAGGCGACCAGCTGGAACAGCTCCTGCTCCAACACCAACGGCTTGTCCTCTCCGGGGGCAGCCAGAAAACACCTATCACCACTACATTACGAGCAACAGCTGGCGAGCAATCCTGGTCATAAACTCAAGGTAGGGTGGATTACCAGCCCCATATTTTTAGATTTTCAACATTTTACAAATTTTACACTAAACCCATCGAGCTTGGGCTCATTCAAACCGGCTTTGCAAGCTCTATAAGATAGTGTACACTGTTCCTCTCACAAACCCCCCTCCACCCCACAAAACAGAGTTTTTCCCCCCCGCCGAGACGAAATCTTCCCCCCCACCCCCACCCCTTCGAGTTTGGTATCAAACGACTCAGCTCGAAGAGGTGTACACACCTGTCCATATTTTAGCCCCCCCTCACCCCCCTCCGCAGACATGCTTCCCCGAACCCCCCCAAAATCGACCAATTCTGACATTCCGTCACCTCACATGACCACAGCAGCCGCCAGGCGGTCCCTAGTGGACACCCTGAGCCCGTCTTTCACCCGCTCAGCTCCCCCTGCGGAGTCTACATACATAGAGATGGCGAGAGATTATAGAAGGAAAGGCCTGGATGCACTATTAGCCTCCCGCAACATAAAGGGTGAGCTTAAAACTACTATTACCGAGGCAATTGAAGGCCTTTTTGGAGTCATCGCATTAATAGACCCCTCCACGCCCTCCCCTCCTAAACCCCCAACACCACAACCTAAAGCCATAACTACACCTCCAACCGATACTCACACTACACAATTACTACAAAAACTCGAGGCCCACTCTCGGCTACTCGAGGACTCCAATAAGGTCTTGCAGGAACATACCAGGGTTCTAAAGGCATCTCCCAAACCACAGCCAGTGGCGTCGGACCCGCACAAGATCAATCGATCTTATGCTACGGCCGCCGCCGCCCCCAAACCCCCTGCAGGCCCTTCCATCGTGGTTTCCGGAGAGGGTTTTAACACAGCCGAACAGCTGCTAACACAATTGAGCAAAACTGTAAACTTTAGGCAGGGTGGATACGCCCCACTGAAGATAACCCCACTTTCAAAACAAAAGATAAAAGTCGTCTTCGAAAAAGAAGAACATAAAACACATGCACTAGAACATTTACATAAGAACACACAAATACAGACTCAAGAAGAAAGACGTATCGACCCTATGATCATTCTTAAAGGGATATCAAAAAATATCCCCGAATTTGAACTGACTAAAACAATTAAAGACCAAAACACCACTTTAACGAAACACACATTCACCGTTAAATTCATAGCCAATAACAGGAACACTACACTATATAACGCGGTGCTTAACACAACACCCGCTGCCTGGAAGGCGTTTGCCGATCTAGGCAGAATCAACATAGGTATGCAGAGGGTCCACAGTGGCAACTTTTCACCGTTTAGGCAATGCCAAAACTGCCTAAACTTCGGCCACACAAAGAGCCGCTGCCCTGCAACCACACCAACATGCGCCAAGTGCTCTGCTCACCATCCCACTACAGAGTGCAAGGTGCAAACACACAAGTGTGCCAATTGCGATGAGCATAATGCCCAATATAAAACAAACACTGACACACAACACCGCGCCGACTCTGAAAACTGCCCCAAAGTTAAAGCTATGCGTGCCCGCGTTGAGGCCAAAGTTAATTACATCTAAACATGCACAAAAACATTAAATTCATTCAGGCGAACCTTGACCGGTCTCGCAACGCCACTCAAGAATTCAAACACCACTTTATCACAAATAAACTCGACATCGCCATCATATCCGAACCCTACACATACAATAACACAGTTAAAAATATTGCAGGCCTCCGCGTGTTTCAGTCCGATTCGGCGAACACAACGAAAGCCTGCATTATAACCCGCACAGACATCAACGCACACATCATATCTCAATACACCACAGGGAACATAGTAGTTATTGCTATACCCACTAAAACAAAAACTCTATACATTGCGTCGGTTTACGTTGAACCGAAAACCGACACCAATAACACCCTAGACATACTAGACACATTCACAAAAACATACACTAACTCAAACATCGTAATTGGCGGCGACTTTAACGCGTGGCACCAACTCTGGGGCAGCCCCCGTAATAACCCACGGGGACAACAATTAATAGACACATTAAACTCCAACGATCTCTACATAAACAACACAGGTAACACACCCACTTTCCAAACAATAACACACGGAACGGAGAGGTCATCTATCATCGACCTCACGCTCTCATCCACACATACATACCACCAAATACACAAATGGGAGGTAAAACAGCGCCTATTTCCATCCACACAACACAATCCTATAGGATTCGTATTGGATTGCCAAACGGATCCTATACCACACGCCACTAATAATAGCACATTTAAATACAACACCAGCAAGGCAAATTGGCACACTTTCAAAGAAAGACTCCACACATTAATAACTCAACAACACACGCTTAAAACAAATATATCTACACTATCACCACAACAGTTAGACGAGTTTGTTCTATCCCTCACTGACACAATAAATAACGCCTGCGCGGAATCTTTCGCAATCAAAGCAGGATTGAGAAAGCCTCAGGCACCCTGGTGGAATGAAAACCTCGAACACCTGAAAAATAAATGCATTAGCCTACACCACAAAATACACACACACTCAAAACACAAGCGTACACCTCCTACAGACCTAATAAACACGTATCACGAGACAAAACTCGTATACACACAAACACTAAGGAAAGCATCTACAGACCACTTTAGACTATTCTGTAACGCACAAGGTGCAGAAGACGTCTGGTCTATAACTAACAGACTACTCAAATCAAATAACTCCATTCAACCCCGCACCCTTAAGGTAAACAACAAATACACAAGCAACGAGGAGGAGACATCACAAGCACTTCTTACACATTTTTATCCCGACGACGTCCCGGATACGGACGTCAGACACACACATATGCGCAGTAATTCCAGTTCACTACCCGACACGGAGGACGACCCTCCCTTCACCACATCTGAAATCCTATCTGCAATAGACTCCATCCGCCATACCAAAGCACCAGGCAATGATCACCTCACCAGCGACATCTGCCTGGTGTTCGCCCGTAACTACCCGGAATTAATCACAAACTTAATGAATCGCTGCTTACAGACCTCACATTTTCCAACCCCTTGGAAAGAGGCAATTGTTAAAATTATCCCCAAACCAAACAAATCAGATTACACTAGCCTAAGCTCCTTCCGACCCATAGGGTTAATCCCTGTGTTCGGGAAAGTGTTGGAAAAGCTATTCACTAAACGCCTTACTTACAACGCGCATAAACTTAAATTACTGAACCGATCGCAATACGGCTTCACCGAACAAACTGGCACAACACACGCTTTACACAAAACTCTCGATATCATACGCAACGCTAAACAAAACAAACAACACACAATAGCCGTATCCCTCGATATCAAGGCCGCGTTTGACAACGCTTGGTGGCCGGCCGTATTGAGTGGATTAAGAGCGGTAAAATGCCCACTTAACATATTCAAACTAATACAAAACTACCTAACAGATAGAACAGTAACACACCAAATGGGCAACACACGCACCACACGAACTACACAAAAGGGATGCATCCAGGGGTCGGCTTGCGGTCCGATACTCTGGAACATTATCCTTAACTCACTACTCAACACTCCACTCCCACCAGGGTGCAACATTCAAGCCTTCGCCGACGACGTTCTACTAGTAATAACAGATACAGACATCAATACACTCGAGCATAAAACGAATATCACATTAAACGCAATAAAAGAATGGGGCGACGGAGTTAAACTTCAGTTCGGCCCCGAAAAAACCCAAATGATCGCCTTTTCCAAACAGGCACAAAAGTGCAAAATAACCTTTAATCACACTCCACTACAGTTCACTCATAAAATCAAATATCTAGGTATCATTTTGGACAATAAACTTAATTTCAAACATCACATCACATATATAACCGCCAAAGCAACACATATTTTTAACAAACTAACAATATTTACACGACCCACTTGGGGACCACACCCAGAAAACATCAGGCTCATTTATAAAATGGTCATAGAACCAATAATTACATACGGCGCATCTATTTGGGGCCATGCGGCCAACAAAAGATATAACAAAAAATTGCTAAGTAAGACACAAAGGGGGTTCGCTCTGCGAACTACCAGAGCTTTTAAAAACGTCTCCACCAATGCTGCCTTCGCTCTTGCGGGGTTCGTTCCCTTAGATCTTAAGGTCCTCGAGTCCTGCGAGATCGAGGGGGCACGTATCAAAGGCGTAAGCAAATACATACCGGATGACATCCCAGTTGAACGACCAACACTATTCACCGAACTCCTACACCCCGCTTCCAGACCGCTCATCAAATACAGAACACACAAAAACAACCTCGACAAACACACGGCAAACAACACAATTAACATATACACAGACGGGAGCAAGCAAGAGGCGGGGCAAACAGGAGCCGCCTACGTTGCTTACTCCCCAAACAACACGCAAATCATACACAAATGGAAGCGGAAGCTACACCCAACATGTACGGTGTTCCAAGCCGAACTGGTTGCTATAAAGGGAGCCAGCGACTGGGCCATCGCACATTCACTTAAACAACACAACAAAAACATACACTCGTACACAATCAATTCCGATTCTATGGCCGCGCTACAAGCGATCGGCCAAACAAACAACACACACAACATAATCACAAGCATACACAAAAATATTGCCAACAACTCACACATCAACATTAAGTTCAACTGGGTAAAAGGTCACGCCGGTATAGCTGGCAACGAGGCGGCCGATGAGGCGGCCAAATCAGCCGCAAACTCCCATTC